>NC_134483.1:197232070-197429570 GCF_040206685.1 Ascaphus truei | reverse complement strand
TTGCTAAACTGTGCTATGAAATATGGAGAATCATGATCAAGTCTTTTATTTCTGTACCGATCTTCACCATGTCTCCACCATACAACCTCAATTTTTAATACATTTTTGCCCCTTTAATATGTGCATCAATACAATCCACACAATGATAAGTAATTAGCTAAGTTGCAGATCGATCCATTCTCCTGTGATCGATCGGCGAAGATTCGGCTCGGGTTCACTAAATGGCTGTCAGTGCAGCAGAAGAGGACCAAAGATGCAAAGTTCTGTGAGGAAGATCATGTGACCAGGCAGTCACTAGATACAATTGGTGCACTGCTAAAGAGAGGGCAGGACTCAAAAAGGGGTGTGCCAGAGCCTGTTTCATAAGAGCAAGGTGATGTGACTTTGATAGTTAGTTGATAGTTGATAGTTAGTTGGCAGCTCTTACAATGTCAATTGATATGCTGTACAAGGATAAATATGCACACAAGTCCCTCACAATGCATGCTACATCACAGAAATGCAGGTTGGTAACAGTGCTGTGGGATCCCTTATCTAGCTAAACTCAAATATGAGAAAGCTGCTTTCTGAGGGCAGCGCAGTTCCAACATCACTGCCAAGATTTACTTTGGACTCACTCACTCTAATGACAGCGATGATAGCGCACTAATGACTTGCGAAATGACGTGTGTTACAATGTCAGTTAATATACTGTACAAGGATATATGTACACATGAGTCCCTCACAATGCATGCTACATCACAGAAATAAAAGTTAGTAACAGTTTATGTGTAAATACTTGCACATTTTTAAAACAGCCACAAGGGAAACAACATAACATGGTAGGACAAAAATCTATAGACTTTTGTAATATATCAGATCTCAACACTCAGTGTTTGAGATTTTTCAGAAAATAAATTTGGGGTCTATTGCCGCTACTGTAGATCTTTCAAGAGTGGATCAGTATAAATAATATTCCAATATTTTTTGACAATTGATTTAATAATGTTAGCTTAATTGCTAAACTGTGCTATGAAATATGGAGAATCATGATCAAGTCTTTTATTTCTGTACCGATCTTCACCATGTCTCCACCATACAACCTCAATTTTTAATACATTTTTGCCCCTTTAATATGTGCATCAATACAATCCACACAATGATAAGTAATTAGCTAAGTTGCAGATCGATCCATTCTCCTGTGATCGATCGGCGAAGATTCGGCTCGGGTTCACTAAATGGCTGTCAGTGCAGCAGAAGAGGACCAAAGATGCAAAGTTCTGTGAGGAAGATCATGTGACCAGGCAGTCACTAGATACAATTGGTGCACTGCTAAAGAGAGGGCAGGACTCAAAAAGGGGTGTGCCAGAGCCTGTTTCATAAGAGCAAGGTGATGTGACTTTGTAAATGGTTGCTATAGAAACATAACATTCTTGTTACATTATAATACACAAAGAATGTCATTCAAAGTTTTTTTTTTTTTAATGCTACAAGTATTTTTTCATAGTACAGTAATTATTTATTAAAATACCACACATGTAGGATTTGCTTGGACTGCAGCTTTAATAGTTTTTATTTACAAAATCAGAGTAAAGTTGTGGCTATAGCACTCACAAATAAGTGTCTTGAGTTTTATGCTGTTTCAATAAAAGCCTTTCCAGACTAAATCAACCTCACACGTCCTCCCTCTGGAGGTCTCCGGTGCGGTGTCTCATGTGGGATTCAGATATTAGCCGTCCCCTCTCCCGTCATCGTAGTTCTGTTTGGGCAGAACCTGCGGACAAGTCAACCGGGCAGTCTGGATTCTTTTTGCTGGTCAGTGTTCTGTTCGGGCAATCACTTCATCAGGGGTCTTGATTGATATCATGAAAAGCATAGGGTTGGCGGTTTATTTTGAGGTTTGGCTGGTAGTCTAACTCATGAGGAGACGTCCAGGTTTGTGTCGGAAAAATTCCAGCGATACTTTAAGGTAATGTAATTGATGCCTGTATCTATTTCTTGTAATGTACTGTATAGAGTACGTTCCGTTCAATTGTCAATGCCTGTACTGCGCATGCACAAAAATTCAATGCCACACATACAAGTTCTATTGTACATGCATACGCAGAAATTCTATGATGCAAATGCGGTCAATACAAATTTATCGATAGTAAAGGTTATTCATGCATCTACAGTATTTCTTCTTCTCGATTATTAATAAGTATCATCTCTCAATTAATTTACAGATGAAACTGCCAAGAGCCAGCATGCCAAAAGAAGATGTCACTTCAAGAAGATTGCAGAAGAATATACTCTTTAGTCATTTGAAGTTTTTATGTGGCGGGTTACATTTAAATAAATAAGATATCATAAAAAATGAATGGGAATAAGGGATGGGTTACATTGCATTTACATGTAGATTAAAAAGACATTAGCACACAAGCACCACCTATCAATTCTGAAGGGTAGTGTTGTAGCAGGTCCTATATTGAAGAGTACTGCGACTGATGCAAAAATCCAATCTTTTATCGTCGCGGCGGAGTCGTGACACTGTTGCGCCCACCTTGAGAAATATAAATGAACTTAAATATTTGCCGCGGACATATGGATGCACCTCGCAGTAACCTAGATGGCAGTAAGTCTTGCTACATCATTAAGTTGATCTTTATGACTCCCAATGTGCAATAGTAAAAAAATAATATATATATATATGTAACCCTGATTTCCCCCCCCCATCTCATGTAGGGTCTCCTTGGGAATCTAATGCTCCGGTTACCGTGTGTGTGTGTTGCAGACCTGCTAGTAACAGGGAGCCCTGGGTCTCCCGCGATGACATGGGGGATAACAGGACAGGTTTCTGGGGTGCTGCCTCGATATCACTTACTGATGCAGCACCTCCATCTCCTGCAGCCCCCAACAATATGGGGTGAAGTATCTACAAGAGAATATTCCTTCCCCTCCTCCCGATACACTTCTCTCTCAGTCAGGAGTATAGGTAAAAATGCAGTCTCTTTATTGATCTCTTCCTTCAGTCAGAAGCCAGATCACACAGCAAGCTGTCTCCCTCCAGGATGTTCCTGACCTCACTCCCGGCCTAGGGCACCAAGAATGGGTCTTGCTCTTCCCTATCCTCCAAGCAGGATAGGAGGTATGTGGTGCACCCTCTCAATCCCCGTATGGAGGCCTCAAGCCTGCAAGTCCTGGCAGCTCACTGGGTGACCCTGTCCCTCTCACTGTAGGGATCAACTCACTAAATAGGAAAAGGCGATACACTAAGTAGCACCAGCAGGCTCCACCCATGTGTCTTCTGATTGGACACAGAGGCTGATGACACTGCCTTCACTGACTCACTGCACTGCCTGAAGTGGGGAAAACCCATGATTGCTCCTGGCAAACCTGCCCTTACACAGGATTACCACCAGGAGGAGGGCAGACCTATAGCCCAAATCACACAGGGCTACATATATATATATATACACACACATGTAGCGCACTTTCCCCCACCCCCTGGGAGATGTGTGTCTACGATGTGTGGGGTACGGTGCGATACCTTTGGCTCACAGGAAACCTGAGCCTCCGCTGCTGGGAACCTGGGGTGCACCAGAGTGATGCTCGGTAGCGCCTCCACCTGTATGGGATTTTATTATGTAGAATAACCCTGTTACAGGACACATTAGGAATACACACTTGGTATGATAACGGTTTTACTGCAGGCAACCAAAAGATAAGATAACACATATATATACAGTCCCACCAACCGGGCCAAGCATGGTTGTACCCTCCAATACTTTGTTCCCCTCCATTGAGTCACAGTCCCCAAAGTAATGAGGGGACCTTGGGCACCCAACCACCCTGGCGTCAACAAAGTAATACCCCACTCAATGTGTGGTAAAGTGCTGCCCACTAAAGTGTTGGTTGGTGCATGTGCAGAATTGAGTACCTGCCGGGTGATCCCACACCCGGGCTCGCTGATGTCGCAATTATTGGATCCACGAATCCAAGGATGTCCTCCACAAAGCATCCGCCTCTATGTTGGGTGGGTCCTGCGTGGATATTACCACCTTTAAGAGTCTCTGTGTTAGCAGCTGGGTGATCTGGTCCCAGATCAACGGAAACAGGATGCAGCCGCGTCCTGGCTTTGTCTCTATGGTTTGGATTTACAGGGGCAGTGTACATATCTATGGGCCTGTCCCTGCAGCAACCACAAATTACACAGGGGAGTCAAGGCCTATCTGGGTCCTACCAATGGATATCTGGTCTAGTGCAGTTGCCACAGACGCCTGCACATGCAACCTACCCCTTCCTTGTCCCAGCTCTGACTGGTGCGGTCCTCACAGTGTGCAAAATGTAGCTAATCGCAAGTAGTGGAATCCAAGAGCCCTATTGGCTAGGGTGCGCCATGTGACCCTGGTCCCTATGGCTCATGGGACATTTAGTCCCTGTATAGAGCCTTTCCTATGGGCCGCTGCTTTGCGCGCTTACACTGCGCAATCGCATCTAAGATGGCTACACCCTGCGGAGGGAGCTGCAGGAGCTTCCGGCGACTGGGTCGTCTGCCAGTAGCTGCTGCACACTCCCCCGCGTAACAGAGGTAAGCGTGACCAAGGGGGACCCTGTTATAAAAGTATTATAATTTTAAAAAAAATTATATAAAAAACAAATGAAACGCTTACACAAGGTCACAATGAGCTCCCACCTGGAATTGAACCAGGTTCGCCTTCGTTTTTAAAGCTTATTGCTTTAATTGTCAGTGTCTTTACTCACTGAGCCATTTTAACTAGTCAACAATTAAAACATAGACAATTTATAATCTAGTGAGTTTAATAAGAAAAGTAGAGGAGTAACAATCACTGCAAATCAAAGCGTGGAATGATCACCTCACACTTCCAGATAAAAGTGTTAAACACCAGAAATAAAGCATTGTTTCCCATTAACTTCCACCTCTTGTAGCAGCCACAGGTAGGAGTCAAAGGAAACACAAGTGGCGTATGGAAACGATAAAAACCTAATACACCAAATTCAAATGTGTGTCATTTTCCCGTTAACACTGATAATCACTGATTTTTTTTAAAATTAAATACAAACACTGATTTTACGAAAACAATACAAAGCGTAATCCCAAATAATGGTTGTAGTCAGAGCTGTTCACTTAAAGGGAACTAACGGTTTCACTGCAGCAGGGGTGGCCAACTGCCGTCGTCAAGGGCCACCAACAGGTCAGGTTTTAAGGATATTCCTGCTTCAGTAGGTCACTAATGACCATTCTAGGGTTATAGGTCACCTAACTCCTCCTTCACTTCAGCGAGATATTCTGCCAAATTCAAAGATAACAGGGCCGCAGTGTAAAAATAATGATGCAATTTTGGCTCCAGATATATAGACTTCACGGATCCATGTTCCAAATCCTGACATTCTGAGCCTCTGGGATAGAATAAAATGGCTACTAGGGTTTGTTATAGAAACCACAGAATCCATAAGAAATATCTCAATTGCTGCTTGTGATTGTGCTGTCCCTGTAAATGGCCTCAGCTGTCTGGGGCAGGGGAGGCAGGAGTTTTGCCAGACCTGATTGGCTGTGAGACAGTATATCACATGACAAGATCAGAGCCTGATCTTTAGCTTGTCGATAGTTAAGAGAATTTATTAGGAGGGCAGAGTCACAGCCTGATATAGAGCACGATGGTGATACTGGGGTACTGGGACATCCGAGGGGTGAGTCACTGTGGGGAGATAATACTACAGTATAAGTGGTTACTGGGAGGATGGAGTAATGCTGTATGGGGGATATGGTGAGGGTGTAATATTGATGTATGGAAATAAGGGGGGTAATGTAGTTATGGGCAGGAGTGGGTAATATTGAAGTTATGGGGGTATATGGGAAGAGGATAATATTGATTGGAATGGGGGGAGTATACTGGGAGGAGGTGGGTAATGAAGTATGGGGAGAGGGTAGCATTGAAGGAATTTGGGGAGGATGGGATATAGTGCTATTGAAGGTACAGAGAGGAGGGAGGTAATGAAGCTATGGGGAGGAAGGGGTAATACTGAATGGTTGAGGAGTATACTGTGAGGAGTAATGAAGGTTTAGGGGGTACACTGGGAGGAGGGGGGTAATGCAGGTTTAGGGGATACACTGGGAGGAGGGGGTAATATTGCAGGTTTAGGGGATACACTGGGAGGAGGGGGGTAATATTGCAGGTTTAGGGGGTACAATGGGATGAGGAGGGTATATTGAAGTATGTCTATAACTGGGTGTTAGGGTGTTTATTCACTTATCCATTCTCTACCTCTCCTTTTTCTCTTCATCCTGAAGCTGGCTCACTCCATCCGTCTCCTGCTAGAATACACGGGGACCCTGTATGAGGAGAAACTATATGTGACTGGTGACGGTGAGTGCATCACACGTGTGGGGGTAGCAGACAGTGCCATGTTTTGTGACTCCCTTAACCATTCTGCTCTATGCACCATTGATATCGCTACGGCCTCCTGCCAGGACCCCTGGAAGGGGTTAAGCAGTCTGTTTGTGGGGTATTTTCTCTCCTATTTGGTGTGGATTAGTGTATATACACCCGCCTCCTCCCTGCATCAGTGTCTTGCTGAAAGCTGTTACTGCGCCTGACTTCAATATAGATGGGTGATGGGGCAGAGAATTTCTGAAATATTCACACACTAATTCTGATCACTTACTATTAGAGAAAGCAGAGTTGTGACTGTATAAATAAAAGTAGTTTGTACTATCGTGCTTTAACCTGACAGTAGTAGATGCATGGATCAGCCTTCCAGCTGTGAGTGCAAATGCATTGATAACTTGCATGTGGTGTGACACTATTGTACTATAGCTGGCACTCACTGAGCTGTGATGCAGGGTAAGAGTATTACACCCCAATCTTGCGTTAATTGGTGTTCATCAGTGGCCATTAATGCCACATCAGGAGTGTTGCAACGCATTGCGGCTTAATGATTCCCAGCCTATGTATTTTAGAACCTGTAACAGTGTGTACACACAGTGCCACCCTCTGTGCAGTGTGTGCCACTCCCTGTGTGCAGTGTATCGGTGTCACACAGATTCATCTCTTCCTTAGCCCCAGATTATGACCAGAGCCAGTGGCTGGACGAGAAGGAGAAGCTGGGACTGGACTTCCCCAATGTACAAGTGACCCCAGGGAGGGGTGGTGGGCTATGGGGAAGTGGGTGGGGGATATGGAGGGGAATTTTATTTCCCTAGTGTAAAAGTGGTCTAATACCTCCTAAATTGGTGGGATGATTCAGTTTGTAGACTGTGGGAGGTTGGAGGGGAATCCCATTTCCTGAGGGGTGATACTAGTTACCCTCTCCTCCTGCAGTTGCCGTACCTGTTGGACGAAGATGTGAAGCTGACACAGAGTAACGCCATCCTGCGCTACATTGCACGCAAACATGGACTGTGTAAGAATCTGCCCACAGTGTCTGAGTAATACCCCTTGAGGGATGTCTCTCTCCTTCCCCCAATTAAAGGGTTAGCCGTTTTTAGCTAAATTTGCCTGTTGACATAATTTGGGAATTTTGACTGAAAATGGCCCATTTGCAACTTCAGCACATCCAGAAACAGCCCCCAAGTCTTTCTAGCTCTTCCGCGCCTCCCCCCCCCCCCCGTATTGGGTCTTCCTCTCCCATTGAGTCTCTTTTCCCACCTACCAGGTGGAGAGTTGGAGGGGGAGAAGCTCCGTGTGGATCTGATGGAGAACCAGGTCATGGATTTTCGGCGGGAACTTGTCACGATTGCCTATAACCCCCTGTTTGTGAGTCTGAGGGCTGGAGAGATATTTGGGGGTGGAGGTAAAATTAGGGGGAGTGACAT
The DNA here is from genome assembly GCF_040206685.1 of Ascaphus truei. Classification (NCBI taxonomy): domain Eukaryota; kingdom Metazoa; phylum Chordata; class Amphibia; order Anura; family Ascaphidae; genus Ascaphus; species Ascaphus truei. Next base: position 197,421,775 of record NC_134483.1, on the reverse strand, counting down.
TAACATATTTCCAACCCCCCCCCCAGGAGACCCTGAAGGGACCATACCTGGAGAAGTTGCTTGTCGCTCTAACAAGATTTTCTCGCTTCCTTGGAGACGGAGCTTGGATTGCAGGAGAAAAGGTGCCCCTCTCCCCCTCAAGCACCCCATCTCTTCACTCAAGCTAGCTCTCTCCTCTCCCTACTACATCCTAGCATCTCTTGCTTCTACTTGTTCTCCCCATCTGCATTCTCTCCTCCTCCTCCTGGGTATGGCAGTGCCAGATGATGCCTTGGCGTACTGTCAGGTTTCACACCAGGGTGTGGAGGAGAGATCCTGACTGCCTCCAATCTCCTCCCCCTCCCCCAGATCACCTTTGCTGACTTCCTGATGTACGATGTTTTGGATCAACACCGAATGCTGGAACCAACGTGTCTGCAAAACTTCACGAACCTACAGGATTTCCTGACCCGAATTGAGGTGACTTTCACCCCAGAACTGTCTTATTATCCCCATTATGGCTGTCTTGTTAGCATCCCTCAGCTGTCATCCCATGGCAGGGGTATCTATGCACACTACAGGATGTCTGTTACCATCAGGGCTCCTTCAGCCTCCACTCTACCTGGACACGATTGCAGTAAGTATGTGGGTATAATGGTTGAGGGTGGACTGATGTCTGCTGTGCTGAGTCCAGGAATGGCTTATTCTGCACAGCTCGTAATGACTAATCAGGTATTTTCCTGTAATTATTCACATTACTTGGTTGTCACATGGGGGAAGATTTGGAATCTGGGTTTCTCCCACAATTAGGAAGCTCATTAACATAGTCATTAAGCTGATATATCCTTTCTTCCTCTCCCAGGCTTTGCCTCCTGTTGCTGCGTATATGAAGACCCCTCACTTCATGAAGACCCCGATCAACAACCGTATGGCAGCGTGGGGCAACTGCAAATAAGGGGTCCTGTATATCTCCCTCGTGCACTCTCCTCCCCCTGTTGTGCTTTTTGTATGACCCTGCCTGACCCTGATTTGGGTCTCCCAGTACTTTCTCCCCCATACTATTTATTCCTGTAGAAAGATTTCAATAAAGTTGCATTTTTCTGATCATTTTGTCCATGTATGTACATCTTTATTTATATAGTGCCCACAGTGTACTTGGCACTTTCTTAAAGAGACTACAGTACAGGAAATTATTATACAATAAGTGCAACAAACAATAGGAAAGGAAATCCCTTGCCCGAGAGCTTACAACCTAAGTGGAATGTTGGGAAGCTTACAGAGACGGCAGGTGAGGGAGGTAAGTGCAGTAGATGGTAGATGTTGGTAAGAGTGACTGTGGGAATAAGACAGTAGCCATGAGCTGGTCTATTGGAATGCTTCATTTAACAGGTGGGTTCTAAAGTTTGACTTGAAGGTGGTGAGACGAGGTGTTGGTATATACAGTGTGAGGGAGTTTCATAGGTAAGAAACAGTGGGAGAGAGCGCAGTATCCAGGAGAGGGATTAAAGGAGAAGAGCAGAGACGGTGTAAGAGTGAAATTCTAGCAGCAGAATTTTGGATAGGTTGCAAAGGAGAGTTGTGACTCGAACTACATGGGGTGCCATTTCTGAAAACAAAAGGGATGGGGAACCTATCCAATACACAAGGGCTTACATAACTACTCACAAGGAGATCCCATTACTTCAGCTCTAACAGGAATTTAAGCTTCCCCCCCCTCTGTTTAGCCTAGCATGCCACAATATGCAGGCAGAAACATGATGGGGCTAACCTTCTTCTGAATAATCATGGCACCATGTGGTAGAGTAGGGGTGGTACACTGTGTGAGCCAATAGTCAACCCCTTAGGGCCCTAGTAATACCAATGTAGCTTAAACACTCTCATTTAACAGTAGATGTTGTCCCCAACATCCTATAACCAGATGATGGATATGCTTGAACATAGCATGATATACGTCCCTGCACAATACATTGTGACAGGATCATGCTTTTCTTATCACGCTATACACTGATCGTAGCAGTACTGTGAACAAACTGCCACAGGAATCAGTGTATATAACATTTGCGCAGATGCATTGGTAACTCCTAGTAATGCTATACTTACACCACACAGAAACTGAGCATGTGGCAGTACCTTACTGTGGAGAGCATGTTCGGTTCTTTGGACCTGCCACCTTTACCATTGTCCGTGGACACCCCATTCGTATCCCGCACATCAGGAGTCTCAGGTCCCCCTGCATGGTCCTCGGGGAGAGCTTTAACCTCGAGGACTGAGTAACCATCACCTGTATGAGAGACGGTGGGTCCTCTAGAGGGACCTTGAGAACCCCGATTAGTTGCCCGATGAGAAGGGGTGTGGCTGGATATATCCCTTGGTTGGTAGTTACCACCTCCTCGTGAATGAGAACCTGAGTTATATCTCCTTCTTCTCCTGTAGTTATAACTTTGTGTCCGTTTCCAGACCCTCACTTTATTAGTGGCATAGTCCTCCTTATCACGGTTGAGTTTACTATCCTTTCTATCAATAACTTCTTTCTCAAAAGTGGTAACTCTCTTAGTTGTTTTTTCATCAAATTCTTTAAATTCCTCAGTGTCACAATAAGGTTTCAATAAAACTTGAATAGTCGAGGCGCATGCGCGAGAGTAAGACGGATGGCAGCATAAGCCTTGAGCTCCATCCCTCACCCCCGATAAAACACTAATAAATCGTGCAGAACAGACCTTCGGCACTCCTAACCACCCTAACACAGGCATTAACACTGTAGGGATGGCACCGATGCAGGCAAAGAAAAAAAAAGAGGGAGATCTCTGCAAATATCTGGGCCGATCGAGCTCACGGAGCGCGGCAGCAACAATGGCGCCAGATTCGAATGCTGGTTCCGAATCAGAGCGGGATGAAGACACAGCTGAGGGCCCGGTGCAATTACCGTTCCGCCGCTGCGATTTTGAGCGGTTATACAGGGACATGAAAGCCCTTATTCACCTCGAAATGCAAGATCTAAAAAAATAGGTGCAAGGACTTGGCGAACGCACTGGTGTACTGGAGGAGAAAGTGGTAACCAACTCAAAACTTATCAAAAAAGCGGACAAACGCTCCACATATCTCCAAGCACAAATTAATGAATTGGCGGACAGACAGGAGGACGCAGAGAACAGGGACCGCCGTAATAACATCAGAGTGCGCGGTATCCTTGAGGCCATCACTGATGTGGAGGACTTCATCTCCTGATGGCTGGCGGAGCTGCTCCCTGACTGTCCGGCTAACGGGCGAATTATGGATCACTGTCACCGAGCCCTACGAAGCAAGCCAGCGGCGACAGAGCAGCCGAGAGATGTAATTGCCTGGCTGCACCACTTTCGCACCAGGGATGCCATTCTCCAGAAGGCCAGAGTGGCAGGAGCCTGCAGATTTGAAGATGTCACTATGCAGCTCTTTTAGGATCTCTCCCCGCTCACCGTAGCCAGGAGAAGGAAACTCCAGCCCATCACCAAAACACTGAGGGACCGAGCCATCAGATATAGATGGACCTTTCCGTTTTGCCTTTTGGTCATCCGAAACGGAAGGGCCATTTCCATGAAGGAGATAGAAGAGGGGGATGAGTTTCTGCAGAAGCTGGGGGTCAGAGAGATCTCCCCCGAGAGCCCTCACGGGGAGAAGCCCAGGGACGCGAACTGGCAGGTGGTAGGGGCAGCAAGAGAAAGTCGGGACGATATCACCTGAGGGCCTGCCCAAATTCTTTTATCTCCCCTGGAGATACCTCATGGTTGGAGGCCAGTTAATAAAGTTGAAGTTAACCCCTAAGTTGTCTTCCCCTATTGTTAACCCCTTGAACGAGGAATGGAGATCCTGCTGATCAATTCGCTGCCTCCAGACTCCGTGCTACCCCGTGGCGTGGCCCCGCAACCCTCACGGTCACTCCTACAAGAAAAGCTAAACAAAAATCAGAAACCCCTACCTGCATGCATCATGGCGGCTCAAGGTGGAACACATGCTGCCCATCATGGCGAAGGTATACGATCTGGAACACGAGGCAGCATACTTCGGCGGGAGAGCTGGGGGAGTGGCGACCTCTTCCGCGGGCTCCAGGTAAGAAAATGGCATCCCCCGGAACAACATCACTGGAAGTGAGCGGGACGCCATCTTGGAGGAGGCAGGGGAGAATTCAATAATGACGTCATCACGGAGCGCCAAACCCCGTCCGGTCTCGCGAGAAGAGAGGCAGGAACAAAAAACCTGGCAATGGGGAAGGAGGAGCGCCAGGATCACCGAGAAGATGAGATCCCCTGACCGACACCAGTCAAGAGGGAAAGAAGAGATGACAGCACCTTGCAGCACGTCGTGAAGAGAGACCACGCACCACCGCTCATGCAGAGAACAGGGAGCACCAAGACAGCTGCTGAACCAATAAACATTGTTTTCACACAAACACTTCTTTGCGTACAATCATTCCCCTCGTGTCCGGGCCCCTAAAACAAATAAATACTACTAGACTTGAGAGGTCGGGAGGGACATAAAGACATATAGATAAACCCCAGTAGCAGAATCCTAGGAATAGGGGGAGGGGAGGAGGAAAGGGAAGAGGTGAGCTGGACAGATCAAACTGTCATCTTTTCAAAGGAAGGGGAGGGGAAACAAAAAGGGGAAAAGACGCTAGAAAGTTAGGGGAATTCTGTTAGGATGAAGGGAAACAAAAAAAAAAAAAAAAAAGGGAAAAAAATTTAAAAGCAAAAAAAAAAAAAAAAAAAGAGGAAAAACGAACAAAAAAATAAAATAACTTACCTTTTACAATCGGGGGGGAGGGGAGGGTGCCCTCCAGTTTCACTTAGGGCATGAGCCTCCACATGGGCGCGGGGGGTAACCCCTCCCAGAGGCCCATGCAAGTCCCCACTGGACCAGCAAAGGGGAGCGGTAGAGGGGGGTGGAGGTCCATGCCGGACCACGCTCGTGCTGTACGTCCAGGAGGGGCAGAGAAGGCGATTGGGGGAGATGGGTCTCGCCCAAATGCCAGATGTGTTGACATTGTATTTACATGTCTTGTTATATGTGTTTATTTGTTCCCCCTGTGTGCATTCCCTTGTTTTTCCCGGCTGCAGTCAGAAACCACAGAAAGATCTGGACGGTTCCCAAAGATGCGACCCTGGGCTCAGATGAAAGTTACAGACAAGCAAAGGTTTGGAAATACACACATGAGTAAGGGGATTACTATTATTTCACATAATGTGAAAGGCTTTAATAGCCCAGGGAAACGCAAACTAGCCATGGCGGACTACAAAAAAACAGACGCTGACATAGTTTTACTACAAGAGACACACTTCTCTAAATCCAGCTCCCCGAAATATATAGACTATAGATTTAAGACTTGGTTCTCAGCCTCAGCCAGAAAAAAAAAAAGAGGAGTAGCCATACTACTTCATAACCGTTTGCCTTTTGCGGTTAAGACCATCAAAAAAGACAACAACGGCCGATTTCTGAATATCATCGGTGAAATACAAGGTCAGCCGATCACATTGGCAAACGTTTACGCCCCGAGCGAAGGTGCAGAGGCTTTCCTAGAAAGGTTCTCTCCGTCCTCCAGAGGATAGCGCAGGGCTGCGTAGTACTCGGGGCGACTTTAACCAGACACTAGATCCGGTAATGGATAGATGCACCCCGAGCGGTAAAACTAATTCGAAGGTCAGACAAACCTGGAACAGGGGGCTGAGAACCAATAATCTCTTAGAAATATGGCGTGAACAGCATCGACATGACAAAGGATTTACATTTTACTCCCACCCACACGATAGATACAGTAGGATAGACTACCTCTTTGTATCTAGCAGAATGGTTTCTCAGATCTCCCACTCGGGCATCCACGATATTTCGTGGTCAGATCACGCGCCGATAGAGCTTTGGTGCTCGGATTTTATTCTTGACAGACCAGGAGCGAACTGGAAACTCAATGAAGTTTTACTAAAAATCCCCGAAATTTCACAAAAAGTGGGGGATAGAATCAGGGAATACTTTCAGGAGAATATGGGAAGCGTGACTTCACAAGCTACCCTATGGGAAGCCCATAAGGCAACTCTGAGAGGAGAGCTCATAGGGATCGCAAGCAGGCGGAAGAGGGAGTAGGACAAAAAAATTAATCAGTTACAAGCAGAATTGGCAGTCCTTTCAGCCCTACATAAAGATAGCAAAAATGCAAGGACCCTTAAGGAGTTGCTAGACACCAAAACTAAACTTAATATCTTGCTAGCCTCCCGTGCTGAGAAGGAGCTGACATGGTCCAAGCGGAATTTTTTTGAAAAAGCAAACAGGCCAGATACCTTACTTGCCAACAAATTACGAGACAGAAACCAAGTCTCCCAAATTCAGACAATTCGAACAGAGCAGGGGGATCTAACCTCTGACCCTAAAAAAATTGTAAATGAATTTAAAACATATTACGAAACCCTATATGATGGGGCAAAGGTGGCACATACGCCAACCACAAAAGACCGACTAAAGACGTTCTTAACAGAGGCTCAGTTACCAAAAGTGACCAGAGAGGAGAGGGACGCACTACAGGCAGACTTTACTATAGAGGAAATCCTAGAGGTAATGAAGTCATTGAAAGCAGCCAAGGCCCCAGGCCCTGATGGCTTTTCCAATCTCTATTATAAGAAATTCCGCAATTTATTAGCTCCTCACCTCCTAAAACTGTGTAATTCCTTTCTGGATGGTGCCCCCATCCCGGGCTCGATGCTCCAGGCGTCTATCTCTGTGATCCACAAACAGGGAAAGGACCCAGCGGACTGTAAAAGCTATAGACCCATCTCATTGATAAATTCAGACACAAAAATCTTTTCCAAACTACTAGCTAACCGCCTTAATCAGGTGTTGCCCAGGTTGGTCCATCCTGATCAAGTAGGGTTCATATGTGGTCGACAAGCTGCAGATAACACCAGACGGATTATAGATCTAATTGATTTGGCACAAAAAAAACACATCCCGTCTATGGTGCTCAGTCTAGACGCAGAAAAAGCATTCGACAGAATTGACTGGCCCTACCTGAGAGTGACGCTGGGAGCATTCGGCTTGGGTGGGAGAATGGTGGAGGCAATTCTCGCTCTGTATCAGGGACCGACGGCGAAGGTCAGGCACCAGGGCTTCCCCTCGGGTGAATTCCTGATTAAGAGCGGCACCAGACAAGGCTGTCCTCTATCACCCCTCCTCTTTGCGCTATGCATTGAACCCCTGGCGGCGCACATCCGCCTCAGCCCGAACATAGCAGGAATCCAAATTACTGAACAGCCACATAAAGTGGCCCTGTACGCTGATGACGTGATACTCACATTATCACAGCCCCTCACCTCTCTGCCGAATGTCTTTCAATTACTGGGGGAATTTAACGTGATATCGGGGTTCAAAATTAACCAGGCAAAATCAGAAGCCCTGAATATCAACCTACCTAAGGCCACCGAGAAACTGATCACGGTGAACTTTGATTTCAAATGGCAAACCTCCTCTATTAACTACCTAGGGATAAATATCACAAAGCAATCGGGCACCCTATATAATGCAAATTACCCCAGACTGATACGGACACTGAAGGAAGATCTCCGTAAATGGGCAGGGTACAATATATCCTGGATTGGTAGGATCCAGTCTCTAAAAATTAATCTCCTTCCTAGAATCCTGTACCTATTTCAGACCCTACCGGTCCCTATAATTAGGGAAGATATCCTTCGGTTACAGTCCGCAATGGTGAAGTTCGTCTGGGGTAATAAAACCCCCCGCATCAAAACTAGCACAATGGTTAAGCCCACAACAAGAGGAGGGTTGGCGGTACCTTGCCTGTTATCGTATTTCAGAGTGGCCCAATTAACCCAAATTATCCAGTGGCACACCCACCCTAGTCTGAGGCGGTGGGTGGAACTGGAGGCGGCTTGCTGTGCCCCAGTGGCACTGCAGGACCTGATCTGGCTTCCAAACAAGGTGCGCAAAACCTTCAGTCACCCGCTCTCCACGATTGACAGCTCATTAACAGTATGGGACAAGAGCAAATATAAGTTCGTCCTAACGAAACAACACTCCTTGATGACCCCAATTCTGGGGAACCCTGATTTCGCTCCGGGCCTGCAGAAGCAAGATTTCACTATCTGGACACAGAAAGGCTACACATGCCTTCTACACCTGGAGGGTAGAATATCAATAAAACCTTTTGAGCAAATTAAATCAGAACAAACAGTACCAAATTCAGAATTTTTTAGATACCTCCAGCTAAGGGCTTTCTATGATAAATTCCCCATCCGCGCTCAACGGACTAATTTTGAACAGCTCTGTTCTAGAGGAACAGGAACCAAGGGACTCATCTCTGTGATGTATAAAGCGGTAGTCTGCCCGACCCCCTGACGCCGACGTGACACTTAGTTACAGAACCAGATGGGAGAGAGATCTAGGGGAAACACTAGATGACGAGGACTGGGACTATATTATCTTAGCAGTAGCTAAGAGTTCAATCTGCACGACATTAAAGGAGAATGCGTATAAGGTCCTGATGAGGTGGTACTTGACCCCGCTACGATTATCAAAGTTTGTCACGGGTTACCCCCCCATTGTGCCCCAAACAATGTGGGGAACAGGCAGACTTGCTGCACATGCTGTGGGGTTGCACCAAGATACTTCCAATCTGGGAAGACATCAGGAATTGGCTCCAGAGAATTCTCGATTGCACGATCCCTTTGGACCCCTGGTTGTTTCTGCTGGCCAGACGCACCCCGGGGCTAAACAGGTCGGAGCATAAATTAATTGCACATTTTGCAACTGCCCTGAGGTGCGAAATTGCAGCATTGTGGAAGCAGCCTGAGATACCCAATATCCCACAAATCAGAAATAGAATTTGGCATGTTTGTCGGATGGAGCAGTTAACGAGTCTGGTTAACGACACCGGCACAAATTTCCTAAAAGTCTGGGCGCCCTGGTTAGCCCTGAACGATATCCCAGGGATCAATGCCTCCAATATAATGCTTTAATAGCTCTAGACGTGTTCTCATTGGATGGGTGTGGATGATTAGGTGATCCATAATAGAGACGGGAGGGAGGGACAATCAGAATGGGTCGCAGGATGACTAGTCAGTGTCTGTAGTACCCGCCCGAAGACATTCGAGAACAGTAGGCGAGAAACTATCCCGGGACCTAGTAGAGCTGAGTTCCCTCATGAGAACCCAGAGGTCTCGGAATTATCTGCTGCAGCAACCTCCCCCCCCCTTTCCCACCTCCCCCCCCCCTCCCAACCTCCACCCCCCTCCCTATCTCTCCCCTGTTGTATCCTTGTCGAAAGTCTGGTTTGTCTGTTAGTCTCCCCAGTATGTCCGTTATGAGTACCAATACTAAATGAGTTGACGTGAGTACCCTAATATACGACATTGGGTTGGTAGATATTGTCATGATTGTACCATGCACTCAATAAAAACTTCTTTGGTTGAAAAAGAAAACTTGAATAGTTTCAATCTCTGACTCCAATTCCATTACTTTAGTGTCTCTAAAATCTATTAAAAGTTTCATCAATGAGAATGAACACTTGTCTAGTGTTTCATTCCGTTCCCTGGTAAAATCTGCATTAGTTTCAAATGTGGGGGATTTGGTCACCCTTAAACCTCTTGGGATAATCTTGCGGTCTACATAATCCTGTAAGGAATATGCATCCCACCAATGTCTCATCTCATCCTTCATTAAGGTTTCTAATTTAAAAAAGTTTCCCTTAATATCAATTTTACTATCAGTTTCCATACAGTCTTCAATTACTGTTGAAGAGATGAGTCCACTCCTTCTGGAGTACCTCTCTTTGGCTGATTGCATCATAGTGAACGGCTCTTAGTTAATTCCCTCTTCTAACTGAGAAGGCTGCTGCTTAAACAGGTTAAATATCTAAGACAAACAAAACAATAAAGCAGCGCCTAGTGAGGGTGTGAGTAAAATAATTAGGATATATTGAATATGTGCTAATATAAAAAATACTAAACTAAGTGCCTAAACTAATATAGTGAATAAACAGTATATATCCTATATATGATATAATACTGTGATGAGTGATACCATACACATTAGATACAATTACAAATATATATATGAAAGGAAATAAATAAATATAATGAAGAGGGTAAAAACCAGTCCTCAAGGCAATAGTCCAGTGATGAAAAATAAAGGTTGGTTTTGGGGGTCTCTGGCTGCTCTCAGGGGGATAAACCACATCCGAAAGGAATCTGCAATAAGGAGAGAGGAGAGAGCGCACGCCCCATAGTGTAAAACCGTAAATTTATTGAGGGGAAGGGGAGGGGGGGGGGGTAAAAAATGCACTCACAAGGGTACAAGTATTAAAAGCATATCGTGATCATAATCACCACCATCCGGTAACTGTATTGATGCTGTAGAAGACCCTCGGTCCCAAAGATGGATGAACCACACTGTTGCAAGAGTTCCTGGGTAGGTGGATGGTTAGGTGACAAGTTCCAAAGATCCCAAGGAAAAACAGCTTTGCTCGCGGGTCTGAGTGGTGTCCGGCGCTCGAGTAGATTTCCTCCTGCGCTCCGTGATGACGTAGTGTCTGTGCGTCTACGTGATGTGGCTCCCTGATGCATTTCGTCACACACGGGTGACTTTTTCAAAGGGTAGTGGGGAAGAGTGATATGTCCGCATATATATACCCTAATGGTTCCATGGAAGACCCTACAGACAGCTGACTGTGATAATAAAGGTAATCGGAGCCGAATTGGCTCCTAATGACACTAAGGAATCAATATTCTAAGGGGCATGCAAGGCTATTACTATATATGGATACTATACTCAGTATATTAACACAGTATACAATGACAAAAGGCACAATACAATACAAAACTAATATGACAATATCTAAGAAATATATAAATATTTCATTACAAAACTGTAAGCTGATATTATATATAAACAATGCTATATATATAAAACCGAAGTGGTTTCAAAATAGCTAGTAAGTACCAATAGATATGAAATATAGTATAATAGAACACAAAAATAGGAAACTTATAATACCATAGAACATGCCTAAAGAGAAATCCTAAATGAATAATATTATCAAATTTGGCATTTTGCCTAAACTATAATTTAAACAGAAAATCCCTATAATAGAAAATGATGATAATATTGGTATATATAGACATAGATATTAAAATTCTACATACAAAGGAAAAAACAACAATGTATGAATGGTGAAGGAGGTAAGTGACTCAAATATAATACCAATTATATAGTGTCCCAAATACAGACACAATGAATCTGAAATTAATAAATGAATAAATGTATATTATTTTATGTGCAATAGGACTCTTAACTATATGTGACTATACAATAATATAATTTATATTAATAATGTATTAATGATTTTATAAATGATGGTGCGGGCCCTAGTGTGAAAGAATTGTGTATATTTACTCTAAAATAACATTGTGTATAAAAGATTGATTCCATAAACCAATGTGTAAGAAGAAGAATTCAAAGAACCTGAAATAATGTATATGTAATTTATATGTAAATGAAAATAAATTGAATTGAATGACCATTCCAAGATCAGGAGGATCTGGGTGGGATTCAGACAAATGATGGTGGAGGATAACAGAGGGAGCAGATGAAGAAGGAGAGGAATCCACGGGATGAACTAGACCAATGTACTAACATCCAAGCATTCATTTAATCCACCAGGGGTCAAGGTACCCAACTGGTGGATCCAGAATGTTTCCCGCCTGCAGAGGGTCTTGAATCGATCACCCCCCAGAGTACAAGGAGAAATTGTCTCAAGTCCCATGATAGTCATGGATTTTGGGTCCTGACCATGGTTCAATTTAAAATGTCGTGAGACACTATGGGAATTTAAACCTTTGATCACATTTCTCCTATGTTCCAGGAAGCGGGTTCCAAGTGACCTGGTGGTGCGGCCAACATATTGTTGACCACATCCACACTGTATCAGGTATACAATATATGTACTTAGACAGTTAATAGAAGTAGTAATAGAATGTATAGTTCCTCTGCTGGCAGAACAGAACTGGGATTTGATAAGAAGGTGTCTACAGGTTTTACACCGACTACGTCCACATTGATGATTGCCCAAGGGACCCATACGAACCGGGGCTTTGGATGTACTAGCTGACCTCAGTTTAGTGGGAGCCACAATGCTCTTGATATTTCTGGCCTTCCTGTAAACTATAGCAGCTTTCTCTGGCAGAGTAGATTTTAGATGGGGATCACACCTGAGGATGCTCCAATGATTTCTCAAAATTGTATTAATAGATCTAAAAGACTGATTAAATGTGGTTATAAACCTTACCGAAGATGGTCCAGTCTTAGTGGGTTCAATTGGAGCATCATAACTCAAACGCACCCCTCCATCGGATTTGATTTTAGATTTGTTCAATAAAACTGACCTCTCCATAGAACTGGCTTTGCTGAGGGAGTCGGAGACCAGATCCGGATCATAGCCTTTGGATAGGAATTTATCACCAAGTAATTTGGACTGACTGGCAAAATCAATATCCCTGGTACAGTTCCTACGTAACCTGTGGAACTGGCCCAGGGGGACATTGTCAAGCCATTGTTTGTGGTGATTGCTGGACGCATGAACATAACTGTTGACAGAGACTGACTTGAAGTGCGTGGTTGTGATAATGTTAGAGTCTGAGTCTGCAGTTAGGACTAAATCAAGAAATACAGTGGATACTGCATCAATTTCAAAATACAGTGATGTGGAGCAGTGCTGTATTTTGGTGAAATTGCGACGCCAACCCATATCCCGTTGCGGGGTCACGTGACCGGTTTCTCCCATCCGGAGTTTCTGTGTGGAGAGATCTGCATCCGGTTCACATCGTGAGAGGTCGTGGCACCCTGTGAGATCCCTGCTGGTCGGTGGCTGAGAGACTCTGGGACTCCATTGAAGAGCTGTTTGGCGTGTGAGCAGAGCAGGACAATCCCACAGCTGGCGAATGAGTATACTCATTACATGCTTTTTATTCACATATGTTTGTGACTTAACATCTATAATTTAGGACTGGTTATTAAATGTTTTATTTCATATTACACTAGGATCAGGCGCTTTCTTTCTTGTCTTTCTGTAGATTCACTGGGAGGTCGTTGGTTCCTTGCAGTGAGCAGCCGGTATCCAGAGTTTTATATTTTTCTTTTTCTACACAGGACTATTTTTCTTTTTCTTTTTATTGAATCAACCCACTTTTTTGTTTTTTTATGCTACATGGTTTTGGTTTATAATATATATAAGGCATTTTTTTATCATTCAGTCAATAGCTCACACTAATATAGTTATATAATTGTATAATTGTGTATTTATTATTTATTATTATTATTTATTATTTTTATAATTTACAAATTTTATAGATACTTATTACCTCTGACATCTAATTGATCTATAGATGCATATATTTGGATAACCATCTAAATATCATCTGGTGTTGAGGGAGAGATTATCTGAGGGGCGCAGTTTTTTCTTTGTGTTTATATATATGTATTTCTCAAACCGTTGTATGCGAGTCTGTTTGTCCTGTCCCTAGGGGCAATCACATTGGATTTTTGGCCCGTCACTCCGCCTCAGGTCAATGAGATGGCTACCTTGGCCCGCCCGCCCCCGCACACCTCTCATTGGCCGGTCACTCACACACACACACACACCCTCTGGCCCTCCTCACCGGCTGCCCGCCCTTGACCACCCACCCTCTCACCCCTCAACGACAGGCCGCTCTTGCCCGCCCACCCTCGCCCATCCACCCTCGCCCATCCTCACCCATCTACCCTCGCTCATCCACCCTCTCACCCCTCCGCCCTTCCCGGCGCTAGCCCGCAACAACAGAACCACCCCCTATCACCACTCTGCAGGACCTCACAAAGACCACCTTCTCCCCCGGCGCTCACCTTCTCTCCTGGCGCTCCCCCTCTCCCCCGGCGCTCACCCTCTCCCCCGGCGCTCACCCTCTCCCCTGGCACTCACCCTCTCCCCCGGCGCTCACCCTCTCCCCCGGTGCTCCCTCCTACAGACCGCTCCCCCCCCCAGAGCACGCTCTCGCCGCTCTCACCTTCATGCCTAGAGGCCGCGCCCCAAGCTCACCATCCCTGAGAGCGTTCCTCCGGCTCTCTCAGTCGGGAGCTGTACGGGCCGGCTGCCCACACCACCTCCTCATCTGAGCGTCTCAGCTCCGCCTCGCCAGGGGGAATGGAGACCGCCGAGGAACCAGTGGAGGAGGAGGAGAGCGGTACCCGGAGGAAGAGGAGGAGCGCGGCCCGGTGCGAGGTAAGGAACGCAGGGGAAGGGATCTTTCACGCAACATCCCGACCCTGCCTTTCACCCCTCCCCCGGCCCTGCCTTTCACCCCCCCTGCCTTCGCCCCTTCGCATCCCTGCCCTTCACCCCCCCCGGCCCTGCCCTTCACCCCCCCCACCAGCCCTGCCCTTCACCCCCCCGGCCCTGCCCTTCACCCCCCCCCCTTTGACCCTGCCCTTCACCCCCCTCTTCGGCCCTGCCCTTCACCCCCACCCCCACCCTCCCAGCCCTTCACCCCCACCCACCCTGCTCTATACTCCCACCCCCTGCCCTTCACCCCCATGCTCCCTGCCCTTCACCCCCACCCTCCCTGCCCTTCACCCCCACCCTCCCTGCCCTTCACCCCCATGTTCCCTGCCCTTCACCCCCACCCTCCCTGCCCTTCACCCCTCCCTGCCCTTCGCCCCCTCCCTGCCCTTCGCCCCCTCCCTGCCCTCCCCTATCCCTGCCCTGCCCCCCCTCCCTGCCCTTTGCCACTTCCCTGCCCCCCCTCCCTGCCCTTCATCTTTCCCCTGCCCCCCCTCCATGCTCTTCACCCCCTCCCTGCCCTTCGCCCCCTCCCTGCCCTTCGCCACCTCCCTGCCCTTCGCCCCTTCGCCCCCTCCCTGCTCTTCGCCCCTTCCCTGCTCTTCACCCCTTCCCTGCCCTTCGCCCCTTCCCTGCTCTTCGCCCCTTCCCTGCTCTTCGCCCCCTCCTTGCTCTTCGCCCCCTTCCTACCCTTTGCCCCCTACCTGCCCTTCGCCCCATACCTGCCCTTCGCCCCTACCCTTCACCCCCTCCCTGCCCTTCGCCCCTCGCCCCCTCCCTGCCCTTTGCCCCCTCGCCCCCTCCCTGACCTTCGCCCCCTCGGCCCCTACATGCCCTTCGCCCCCTCCCTGCCCTTTGCCCCCTCCCTGCCCTTCACCCCTCCCAGCCCTTCGCCTCCTCCCTGCCCTTTGCCCCCTCCCTGCCCTTCGCCCCTTCGCCCCCTCCCTGCCCTTTGCCTCTGCCCTTCGCCCCCTCCCTGCCCTTTGCCCCCTCACCCCCTCCCTGTCCTTTGCCCCCTTCCTGCCCTTTGCCCCCTCCCTTCCCTTCGCCCCCTCGCCCCCTCCCTGCCCTTCGCCCCTTCGCCCCCTCCCTGCCCTTTGCCCCTTCCCTGCCGTTCACCTGCCTTTTGCCCCCTCCATTCCCTTCACTCCCTCGCCCCCTCCCTGCCCTTCTCCCCTTCGCCCCCTCCCTGCCCTTCGCCCCTTCGCCTGCCTTTTACCCCTTCGCCCCCTCCCTGCCCTTCGCCCCCTCCCTGCACTTTGCCCCTTTGCCCCCTCCCTGCCCTTTGCCCCTTTGCTCCCTCCCTACCCTTCGCCCCCTCTCCCCCCTCCCTGCCCTTCGCCCCCTCTCCCCCCTCCCTGCCCTTCGCCCCCTCTCCCCCCTCCCTGCACTTCGCCCCCACACACACACACACACACATGTAGCGCACTTTCCCCCACCCCCTGGGAGATGTGTGGCTACGATGTGTGGGGTATGGTGCGATACCTTTGGCTCACAGTAAACCTGAGCCTCCGCTGCTGGGAACCTGGGGTGCACCTGAGTGATGCTCGGTAGCGCCTCCACCTGTATGGGATTTTATTATGTAGAATTACCCTGTTACATTACACATACTGTAAGGAATACACACTTGGTATGATAACGGTTTTACTGCAGGCAACCAAAAGATAAGGTAACACATATATATACAGTCCCACCAACCAGGCCAAGCATGGTCTTACCCTCAAATACTTTGTTCCCCTCCATGGAGTCACAGTCCCCAAAGTACTGAAGGGCTCTTGGGCATCCAACCACCCTGGCGTCAACAAAGTAATACCCCACCCAATGTGTTGTACAGTGCTGCCCACTAAAGTGTTGGTTGATGCATGTGCAGAGTTGAGTACCTGCCGGGTGATCCCACACCCGGGCTCGCTGATGTCGCAATTATTGGATCCACGAATCCAAGGATGTCCTCCACAAAGCCTCCGCCTCTATGTTGGGTGGGTCCCGCGTGGATATTACCACCTCTAAGAGTCTCTGTGGTAGCAGCTGGGTGATCTGGTCCCAGATCAACAGAAACAGGATACAGCCGCGTCCTGGCTTTGTCGCTATGGTTTGGTTTTAAAGGGCAGTGTCCATATCTATACTCCCCGCCGTAACAGAGGTAAGCGTGACCAAGGGGGACCCTGTTATATAAGTATTATCATTTTAAAAAATGATATAAAGAACAAATGAAACACTTACACAAGGTCACAATGAGCTCCCACCAGGAATTGAACCAGGTTCACCTTCATTCAAACTCAGTGCTTTCATTGTCTGTGTCTTTACTCACTGAGCCATTTTAACTACTCAAAAATAAAACATAGACAATATATAATCTAGTGAGTTTAATAAGAAAAGTAGAGAAGAGTAACAATCACTGCAAATCAAAGCGTGGAATGATCACCTCACACTTCCAGATAAAAGGGATAAACACCAGAAATAAAGCATTGTTTCCCATTAAGTTCCACCTCTTGTAGCAGCCACAGGTAGGAGACAAGGAAACACAAGGGGCGTATGGAAACGATAAAAACCTAATACACCAAATTCAAATGTGTGTCATTTTCCCGTTAACACTGATAATCACTGATTTTTTTTTAAATGAAATACAAACACTCTACAAAAAATACACTGATTTTACGAAAAACAATACAAACCGTAATCCCAAATAATGGTTATAGTCAGAGCTGTTCACTTAAAGGGAACTAACGGTTTCACTACAGCAGGGGTTGCCAACTGCCGTCCTCAAGGGTCACCAACAGGTCAGGTTTTAAGGATATTCCTGCTTCAGGGCCGCAGAGTAAAAATAAGGATGCAATTTTGGCTCCAGGTATATAGACTTCACGGATCCATGTTCCAAATCCTGACATTCTGAGCCTCTGGGATAGAATAAAATGGCTACTAGGGTTTGTTGTAGAAACCACAGAATCCATAAGAAATATCTCAATTGCTGCTTGTGATTGTGCTGTCCCTTTAAATGGCCTCAGCTGTCTGGGGCAGGGGAGGCAGGAGTTTTGCCAGACCTGATTGGCTGTGAGACAGTATATCACGTGACAAGCTCAGAGCCTGATCTTTAGCTTGTCCATAGTTAAGAGAATTTATTAGGAGGGCAGAGTCACAGCCTGATATAGAGCACGATGGTGATACTGGGGTACTGGGACATCCGAGGGGTGAGTCACTGTGGGGAGATAATACTACAGCATAAGTGGTTACTGGGAGGATGGGGTAATGCTGTATGGGGGATATGGTGAGGGTGTAATATTGATGTATGGAAATAAGGGGGGTAATATAGTTATGGGGAGGAGGGGGTAATATTGAAGTTATGGGGGTATATGGGCCGAGGATAATATTGATTTGGAATGGGGGGAGAATACTGGGAGGAGGTGGGTAATGAAGTATGGGGAGAGGGTAGCATTGAAGGAATTTGGGGAGGATGGTATATAGTGCTATTGAAGGTACAGAGAGGAGGGAGGTAATGAAGCTATGGGGAGGAAGGGGTAATACTGAATGGTTGAGGAGTATACTGTGAGGAGTAATGAAGGTTTAGGGGGTACACTGGGAGGAGGGGGTAATATTGAAGTATTATCCATTCTCTATCTCTCCCTTTTTCTCTTCATCCTGTAGCTGGCTCACTCCATCCGTCTCCTGCTAGAATACACGGGGACCCTGTATGAGGAGAAATTATATGTGACTGGTGACGGTGAGTGCATCACACGTGTGGGGGTAGCAGACAGTGCCATGTTTTGTGACTCCCTTAACCACTCTGCTCTATGCACCATTGGTATCGCTACGGCCTCCTGCCAGGACCCCAGGAAGGGGTTAAGCAGTCTGTTTGTGGAGTATTTTCTCTCCTATTTGGTGTGGATTAGTTTATATACACCCACCTCCTCCCTGCATCAGTGTCTTGCTGAAAGCTGTTACTGCGCCTGACTTCAATATAGATGGGTGATGGGGCAGAGAATTTCTGAAAGATTCACACAATAATTCTGATAACTTACTTTTACAGAGAAAGCAGAGTTGTGACTGTATATAAATAAAAGTAGTTTGTACTATCGTGCTTTAACCTGACAGTAGTAGATGCATGGATCAGCCTTCCAGCTGTGAGTGCAAATGCATTGATAACTTGCATGTGGTGTGACACTATTACACTATAGCTGGCACTCACTGAGCTGTGATGCAGGGTAAGAGTATCGCACCCCAATCTTGCGTTAATTGGTGTTCATCAGTGGCCATTAATGCCACATCAGGAGTGTTACAATGCATTGCGGCTTAATGATTCCCAGCCTATGTATTTTAGAACCTGTAACAGTGTGTACACACAGTGCCACCCTCTGTGCAGTGTGTGCCACTCCCTGTGTGCAGTGTATCGGTGTCACACAGATTCATCTCTTCCTTAGCCCCAGATTATGACCAGAGCCAGTGGCTGGATGAGAAGGAGAAGCTGGGACTGGACTTCCCCAATGTACAAGTGACCCCAGGGAGGGGTGGTGGGCTATGGGGAAGTGGGTGGGGGATATGGAGGGGAATTTTATTTCCCTAGTGTAAAAGTGGTCTAATACCTCCTAAATTGGTGGGATGATTCAGTTTGTAGACTGTGGGAGGTTGGAGGGGAATCCCATTTCCTGAGGGGGGATACTAGTTACCCTCTCCTCCTGCAGTTGCCGTACCTGTTGGACGAAGATGTGAAGCTGACACAGAGTAACGCCATCCTGCGATACATTGCACGCAAACATGGACTGTGTAAGAATCTGCCCACAGTGTCCGAGTAATACCCCTTGAGGGATGTCTCTCTCCTTCCCCCAATTAAAGGGTTAGCCGTTTTTAGCTAAATTTGCCTGTTGACATAATTTGGGAATTTTGACTGAAAATGGCCCATTTGCAGCTTCAGCACATCCAGAAACAGCCCCCAAGTCTTTCTAGCTCTTACCCCCCCCATATTGGGTCTTCCTCTCCCATTGAGTCTCTTTTCCCACCTAACAGGTGGAGAGTTGGAGGGGGAGAAGCTCCGTGTGGATCTGATGGAGAACCAGGTCATGGATTTTCGGCGGGACCTTGTCACGATTGCCTATAACCCCCTGTTTGTGAGTCTGACGGATGGAGAGATATTTGGGGGTGGAGGTAAAATTAGGGGGAGTGACATTAACATATTTCCAACCCCCCCCAGGAGACCCTGAAGGAACCATACCTGGAGAAGTTGCCTGTCGCTCTAACAAGATTTTCACGCTTCCTTGGAGACGGAGCTTGGATTGCAGGAGAAAAGGTGCCCCTCTCCCCCTCAAGCACCCCATCTCTTCACTCAAGCTAGCTCTCTCCTCTCCCTACTACATCCTATCATCTCTTTCTTCTACTTCTCCCCATCTGCATTCTCCCCTCCTCCTCCTGGGTATGGCAGTGCCAGATGATGCCTTGGCGTACCGTCAGGTTTCACACCAGGGTGTGGAGGAGAGATCCTGACTGCCTCCAATCTCCTCCCCTCCCCCAGATCACCTTTGCTGACTTCCTGATGTACGATGTTTTGGATCAACACCGAATGCTGGAACCAACGTGTCTGCAAAACTTCACGAACTTACAGGATTTCCTGACCCGAATTGAGGTGACTTTCACCCCAGAACTGTCTTATTATCCCCATTATGGCTGTCTTGTTGGCATCCCTCAGCTGTCATCCCATGGCAGGGGTATCTATGCACACTACAGGAGGTCTGTTACCATCAGGGCTCCTTCAGCCTCCACTCTACCTGGACACGAGGGCAGTAAGTATGTGGGTATAATGGTTGAGGGTGGACTGATGTCTGCTGTGCTGAGACCAGGAATGGCTTATTCTGCACAGCTCGTAATGACTAATCAGGTATTTTCCTGTAATTATTCACATTACTTGGTTGTCACATGGGGAAGATTTGGAATCTGGTTTTCTCCCACAATTAGTAAGCTCATTAACATAGTCGTTAAACTGATATATCCTTTCTTCCTCTCCCAGGCTTTGCCTCCTGTTGCTGCGTATATGAAGACCCCTCACTTCATGAAGACCCCGATCAACAACCGTATGGCAGCGTGGGGCAACTGCAAATAAGGGGTCCTGTATATCTCCCTCGTGCACTCTCCTCCCCCTGTTAAGCTTTTTGTATGACCCTGATTTGGGTCTCCCAGTGTCTTCTCCCCCATACTATTTATTCCTGTAGAAAGATTTCAATAAAGTTGCATTTTTCTGAGCATTTTGTCCATGTATGTACATCTTTATTTATATAGTGCCCACAGTGTACTTGGCACTTTCTTAAAGAGACTACAGTACAGGAAATTATTATACAATAAGTGCAACAAACAATAGGAAAGGAAATCCCTTGCCCGAGAGCTTACAACCTAAGTGGAATGTTGGGAAGCTTAGAGATGGCAGGTGAGGGAGGTAAGTGCAGTAGATGGTAGTCGTTGGTAAGGGTGACTGTGGGCATAAGGCAGTAGCCATGAGCTGGTCTATTGGAATGCTTCATTTAACAGGTGGATTCTAAAGTTTGACTTGAAGGTGGTGAGACGAGGTGGTTGGTATATACAGTGTGAGGGAGTTTCATAGGTATGAAACAGTGGGAGAGAGAGCAGTATCCAGGAGAGGGATTAAAGGAGAAGAGCAGAGACGGTGTAAGAGTGAAATTCTAGCAGCAGAATTTTGGACAGGTTGCAAAGGAGAGTTGTAACTCGAACTACATGGGGTGCCATTTCTGAAAACAAAAGGGATGGGGAACCTATCCAATACACAAGGGCTTACATAACTACTTACAAGGAGATCCCATTACTTCAGCTCTAACAGGAATTTAAGCTTCACCCCTCTGTTTAGCCTAGCATGCCACTATATGCAGGCAGAAACATGGTGGGGCTTACCTTCTTCTGAATCATCATGGCACCATGTGGTAGAGTAGGGGTGGTATACTGTGTGAGCCAATAGTCAACCCCTTAAGGCCCTATTAATACCAATGTAGCTTACACACACTCATTTTAACAGTAGATGTTGTCCCCAACATCCTATAACCAGATGATGGATATGCTTGAACATAGCATGATATACGTCCCTGCACAATACATTGTGACAGGATCATGCATTTCTATACACTGATCGTAACAGTACTGTGAACAAACTGCCACAGGAATCAGTGTATATAACATTTGCGCAGATGCATTGGTAACTCCTAGTAATGCTATACTTACACCACACAGAAACTGGGCATGTGGCAGTACCTTACTGTGGAGAGCATGTTCGGTTCTTTGGACCTGCCACCTTTACCATTGTCCGTGGACACCCCATTCGTATCCCGCACATCAGGAGTCTCCGGTCCCCTTGCATGGTCCTCGGGGAGAGCTTCAACCTCGAGGACTGAGTAACCATCACCTGTATGAGAGACGGTGTGTCCTCTAGAGGGACCTTGAGAACCCCGATTAGTTGCCCGATGAGAAGGGGTGTGGCTGGATATATCCCTTGGTTGGTAGTTACCACCTCCTCGTGAGCGAGAACCTGAGTTATATCTCCCTCTTCTCCTGTAGTTATAACTTTGTGTCCGTTTCCAGACCCTCACTTTATTAGTGGCATAGTCCTCCTTATCACGGTTGAGTTTACTATCCTTTCTATCAATAACTTCCTTAATTAACTATCCTTTCTATCAATAACTTCTTTCTCAAAAGTGGTATCTCTCTTAGTTGTTTCTTTAAATTCCTCAGTGTCACAATAAGGTTTCAATAAAACTTGAATAGTCTCAATCTCTGACTCTAATTCCTTTACTTTAGTGTCTCTAAAATCTATTAAAAGTTTCATCAATGAGAATGAACACTTGTCTAGTGTTTCATTCCATTCCCTGGTAAAATCTGCATTAGTTTCAAATGTGGGAGATTTGGTCACCCTTAAACCTCTTGGGATAATCTTGCGGTCTACATAATCCTGTAAGGAATATGCATCCCACCAATGTCTCATCTCATCCTTCATTAAGGTTTCTAATTTAAAAAAGTTTCCCTTAATATCAATTTTACTATCAGTTTCCATACAGTCTTCAATTACTGTTGAAGAGATGAGTCCACTCCTTCTGGAGTACCTCTCTTTGGCTGATTGCATCATAGTGAACGGCTCTTAGTTAATTCCCTCTTCTAACTGAGAAGGCTGCTGCTTAAACAGGTTAAATATCTAAGACAAACAAAACAATAAAGCAGCGCCTAGTGAGGGTGTGAGTAAAATAATTAGGATGTATTGAATATGTGCTAATATAAAAACTACTAAACTAAGTGCCTAAACTAATATAGTGAATAAACAGTATATATCCTATATATGATATAATACTGTGATGAGTGATACCATACACATTAGATACATTTACAAATATATATATGAAAGGAAATAAATAAATATAATGAAGAGGGTAAAAACCAGTCCTCAAGGCAATAGTCCAATGATGAAAAATAAAGGTTGGTTTTGGGGGTCTCCGGCTGCTCTCAGGGGGATAAACCACATCCGAAAGGAATCTGCAAAAAGGAGAGAGGAGAGAGAGCACGCCCCATAGTGTAAAACCGTAAATTTATTGAGGGGAAGGGGAGGGAGGGGGGTAAAAAATGCACTCACAAGGGTACAAGTATTAAAAGCATATCGTGATCTTAATCACCACCATCCGTTAACTGTATTGATGCTGTAGAAGTCCCTCGGTCCCAAAGATGGATGAACCACACTGTTGCAAGAGTTCCTGGGTAGGTGGATGGTTAGGTGACAAGTTCCAAAGATCCCAAGGAAAAACAGCTTTGCTCGCGGGTCTCTGTGGTGTCCGGCGCTCGAGTAGATTTCCTCCTGCGCTCCGTGATGACGTAGTGTCTGTGCGTCTACGTGATGTCGCTCCCTGATGCATTTCGTCACACACGGGTGACTTTTTCAAAGGGTAGTGGGGAAGAGTGATATGTCCGCATATATATACCCTAATGGTTCCATGGTAGACCCTACAGACAGCTGAATGTGATAATAAAGGTAATCGGAGCCGAATTGGCTCCTAATGACACTAAGGAATCAATTTTCTAAGGGGCATGCAAGGCTATTACTATATATGGATACTATACTCAGTATATTAACACAGTATACAATGACAAAAGGCACAATACAATACAAAACTAATATGACAATATCTAAGAAATATATAAATATTTCATTACAAAACTGTAAGCTGATATTATATATAAACAATGCTATATATATAAAACCGAAGTGGTTTCAAAATAGCTAGTAAGTACCAATAGATATGAAATATAGTATAACAGAAAACAAAAAATAGGAAACTTATAATGCCATAGAACATGCCTAAAGAGAAATCCTAAATGAATAATATTATCAAATTTGGCATTTTGCCTAAACTATAATTTAAACAGAAAATCCCTATAATAGAAAATGATGATAATATTGGTATATATAGACATAGATATTAAAATTCTACATACAAAGGAAAAAAAAACAATGTATGAATGGTGAAGGAGGTAAGTGACTCAAATATAATACCAATTATATAGTGTCCCAAATACAGACACAATGAATCTGAAATGAATAAATGTATATTATTTTATGTGCAATAGGACTCTTAACTATATGTGACTATAAAATAATATAATTATATATTAATAATGTATTAATGATTTTATAAATGATGGTGCGGGCGTGTGTGAAAGAATTCTGTATATTTACTCTAAAATAACATTGTGTAAAAAAGATTGATTCCATAAACCAATGTGTAAGAAGAAGAATTCAAAGAACCTGAAATAATGTATATGTAATTTATATGTAAATGAAAATAAATTGAATTGAATGACCATTCCAAGATCAGGAGGATCTGGGTGGGATTCAGACAAATGATGGTGGAGGATAACAGGTGGAGCAGATGAACAAGGAGAGGTGTCCACAGGAAGAACTAGACCAATGTACTAACATCCAAGCATTAATTTAATCCACCAGGGGTCAAGGTACCCAACTGGTGGATCCAGAATGTTTCCCGCCTGCAGAGGGTCTTGAATCGATCACCCCCCAGAGTACAAGGAGAAATGGTCTCAAGTCCCATGATAGTCATGGATTTTGGGTCCTGACCATGGTTCAATTTAAAATGTCGTGAGACACTATGGGAATTTTAACCTTTTGATCACATTTCTCCTATGTTCCAGGAAGTGGGTTCCAAGTGACCTGGTGGTGCGGCCAACATATTGTTGACCACATTCACACTGTATCAGGTATACAATATATGTACTTAGACAGTTAATAGAAGTAGTAATAGAATGTATAGTTCCTCTGCTGGCAGAACAGGGGATTTGATAAGAAGGTGTCTAGAGGTTATACACCGCCTACGTCCACATTGATGATTGCCCAAGGGACCCATACGAACCGGGGCTTTGGATGTACTAGCTGACCTCAGTTTAGTGAGAGCCACAATGCTCTTGATATTTCTGGCCTTCCTGTAAACTATAGCAGCTTTCTCTGGCAGAGTAGATTTTAGATGGGGATCACACCTGAGGATGCTCCAATGATTTCTCAAAATTTTATTAATAGATCTAAAAGACTGATTAAATGTGGTTATAAACCTTACCGAAGATGGTCCAGTCTTAGTGGGTTCAATTGGAGCATCATAACTCAAACGCACCCCTCCATCGGATTTGATTTTAGATTTGTTCAATAAAACTGACCTCTCCATAGAACTGGCTTTGCTGAGGGAGTCGGAGACCAGATCCTGATCATAGCCTTTGGATAGGAATTTATCACCAAGTAATTTGGACTGACTGGCAAAATCAATATCCCTGGTACAGTTCCTACGTAACCTGTGGAACTGGCCCAGGGGGACATTGTCAAGCCATTGTTTGTGGTGATTGCTGGACGCATGAACATAACTGTTGACAGAGACTGACTTGAAGTGCGTGGTTGTGATAATGTTAGAGTCTGAGTCTGCAGTTAGGACTAAATCAAGAAATACAGTGGATACTGCATCAATTTCAAAATACAGTGAAGTGGAGCAGTGCTGTATTTTGGTGAAATTGCGACGCCAACCCATATCCCGTTGCGGGGTCACGTGACCGGTTTCTCCCATCCGGGGTTGCTGTGTGGAGAGATCTGCATCCGGTTCACATCGTGAGAGGTCGTGGCACCCTGTGAGAGCCCTGCTGGTCGGTGGCAGAGAGACTCTGGGACTCCATTGAAGAGCTGTTTGGCGTGTGAGCAGAGCAGGACAATCCCACAGCTGGCGAATGAGTATACTCATTACATGCTTTTTATTCACATATGTTTGTGAGTTTACATCTATAATTTAGGACTGGTTATTAAATGTTTTATTTCATATTACACTAGGATCAGGCGCTTTCTTTCTTGTCTTTCTGTAGATTCACTGGGAGGTCGTTGGTTCCTTGCAGAGAGCAGCCGGTATCCAGAGTTTTGTATTTTTATTTTTCTACACAGGACTATTTTTCTTTTTCTTTTTATTGAATCAACCCACTTTTTTGTTTTTTTATGCCACATGGTTTTGGTTTATAATATATATAAGGCATTTTTTTATCATTCAGTCAATAGCTCAAACTAATATAGTTATATAATTGTATAATTGTGTATTTATTATTTATTATTATAATTTATTATATTTATAATTTACAAATTTTATAGATACTTATTACCTCTGACATCTAATTGATCTATAGATGTATATATTTGGATAACCATCTAAATATCATCTGGTGTTGAGGGAGACATTATCTGAGGGGCGCAGTTTTTTCTTTGTGTGTGTGTATATATATATGTGTGTGTGTGTGTGTGTGTGTGTGTGTGTGTGTGTGTGTGTGTGTGTGTGTGTGTATATATATATATATATATATATATATATACACAGTGTTCCTATACATTTGCTCGCCCCGGGCGAGTGGATTTAACCCCCGGGCGAGTAAATATTGGCCCAAGCAGCACACGTTTGGTACTAGGTGGCGAGTAGATTTTTTGTGTGGCGAGTAGATTTTTTGGTGATTTGTCAACCACTGTATATATATATATATCTCAAACTGTTGAATGTGAGTCTGTTTGTCCTGTCCCTAGGACCTTGGACCTTTGGCCTGTCACTCCACCTCAGGTCAATGAGATGGCTCCCTTGGCCCGCCCGCCCCCGCACCCCTCTCATTGGCCGGTCACTCACACACACACACACACACACACCCTCTGGCCCTCCTCAACGGCTGCCCGCCCTTGACCACCCACCCTCTCACCCCTCAACGGCTGGCCGCCCTTGCCCGCCCACCCTTGCCCACCCACCCTCGCCCATCCACCCTCGCACATCCACCCTCTCACCCCTCCGCCCTTCCCGGCGCTGGCCTGTAACAACGGAACCACCCCCTATCTCCACTCCGTGGGACCTCACAAAGATCACCCTCTCTCCCGGCGCTCACCCTCTCCCCCGGCGCTCACCTTCTCTCCTGGCGCTCACCCTCTCCCCCGGCACTCACCCTCTCCCCTGGCGCTCACCCTCTCCCCCGGTGCTCCCTCCCAAAGACTGCTCCCACCTCCCCCCACCCCCCCAAGAGCATGCTCTCTCCGCTCTCTAATAACACAGGTCTAGAGGCCGCGCCCCCAGCTCACCATCCCCGAGAGCGCTCCTCCGGCTCTCTCAGTCGGGAGCTGTATGGGCCGGCTGCCCACTCCACCTCCTCATCTGAGCATCTCAGCTCTGCCTTGCCGGGGGGAACAGAGACCGCCGAGGAACCCGAGGAGGAGGATGGCGGCCGGTACCTGGAGGAAGAGGAGGAGCGCTGCTCTGTGCAAGGTAAGGAACGCAGGGGAAGGGATCTTTCACGCAACATCCTGGCCCTGCCTTTCACCCCCACCCCGGCCCGGCCATTCACCCCCGGCCCTGCCCTTCACCCCCCCACGGCCCTGTCCTTCACCCCCCCCGGCCTTGCCCTTCACCCCCCGCGGCCCTGCCCTTCACCCCCCCTTCGACCCTGCCCTTCACCCCCCTCCTCGGCCCTGCCCTTCACCCCCCCCCTTCGGCCCTGCCCTTCCACCCCCCAGGTCCTGCCCTTCACCCCTACCCCCAACCTCCCAGCCCTTCACCCCCACCCTCCCAGCCCTTCACCCCCACCCACCCTGCCCTTCACCCCCACCCCCCTGCCCTTCACCCCCACCCTCCCTGCCCTTCCCCCCCACCCTCCCTGCCCTTCCCCCCCACCCTCCCTGCCCTTCCCCCCACCCTCCCTGCTCTTCGCCCCTCCCTGGCCCCCCTCCCTGCCCTTTGCCACTTCCCTGCCCTCCTCCCTGCCCTTCGCCCCTACCCTTCGCCCCCTCCCTGCCCTTTGCCCCCTCGCCCCCTCCCTGCCCATTGCCCCCTCCCTGCCCTTCGCCCCTACCCTTCGCCCCCTCCCTGCCATTTGCCCCCTTGCCCCCTCCCTGCCCTTCGCCCCCTCGCCCCCTCCCTGCCCTTTGCCCCTCACCCCATCCCTGCCCTTCGCCCCCTCGCCCCCTCCCTGCCATCGCCCCCTCCCTGCCCTTCGCCCCCTCCCAGCCCTTCGCCCCTCCCTGCCTTTTGCCCCCTCCCTGCCCTTTGCCCCTTTGCCCCCTCCCTGCCCATCGCCTCTGCCCTTCGCCCCTTCGCCTCCACCCTGCCCTTTGCCCCCTCCCTGCCCTTCGCCCCCTCCCTGCCCTTCGCCCCATCCCTGCCCTTCGCCCGACCCTCCCTGCCTTTCGCCCACTCCCTGCCCTTCGCCCCCTCCCTACCCTTCGCCCCCTCCCTGCCCTTCTCCCCCTACCTGCCCTTCGCCCCTACCCTTTGCCCCCTCCCTGCCCTTTGCCCCCTCGCCCCCTCCCTGCCCTTCGCCCCCTCCCTGCCATTCGCCCCCTCCCTACCCTTCACCCCCTACCTGCCCTTTGCCTCTACGCTTCGCCCCCTCCCTGCCATTTGCCCCCTTGCCCCCTAACTGCCCTTCGCCCCCTCGCCCCCTCCCTGCCCTTCGCCCCCTCGCCCTCTCCCTGCCCTTCGCCCTCTTGCCCCCTCCCTGCCCTTTGCCCCTCACCCCATCCCTGCCCTTCGCCCCCTCGCCCCCTCCCTGCCATCGCCCCCTCCCTGCCCTTCGCCCCCTCCCAGCCCTTCACCCCCTCCCAGCCCTTCACCCCCTCCCTGCCCTTTGCCCCTTCACCTGCCTTTCACCCCTTCGCCCCCTCCCTGCCCTTCGCCCCCTCCCTGCCCTTCGCCCCCTCGCCCCCTCCCTGCCCTTTGCCCGCCCCTCCCCGCCCTTCGCCCCCTCCCTTCCCTTCGCCCCCTCGCCCCCTCCCTGCCCTTTGCCCCTTCGCCCCCTCCCTGCCCTTCACCCCTTCCCTGCCCTTCGCCTGCCTTTCGCTCCCTCCCTTCCCTTCACCCCCTTGCCCCCTCCCTGCCCTTCGCCCCTTCGCCACCTCCCTGCCCTTCACCCCTTCGCCTGCCTTTCACCCCTTCGCCCCCTCCCTGCCCTTCGCCTCCTCCCTGCCCTTTTACCCCTTTGCTCCCTCCCTGCCCTTCACCCCCTCTCCTCCCTCATTGCCCTTCACCCCCTCTCCTCCCTCCCTACCCTTCACCCCCTCTCCTCCCTCCCTGCACTTCGCCCCCTCTCCTCCCTCCCTGCACTCGCCCCCTCGCCCCCCTCCCTGCCCTTCGCCCCCTACCCCCTCCCTGCCCCCCCCCCCCCCCCGCCCCTCCACCCCTCCACGCCCCTCGCCCCAGCAATCACGGGCAACGCCGGGTATATCAGCTAGTATATATATATATATATATATATATATATATATATATATATATATATACACACACACACATGTAGCGCACTTTCCCCCACCCCCTGGGAGATGTGTGGCTACGATGTGTGGGGTACGGTGCGATACCTTTGGCTCACAGGAAACCTGAGCCTCCGCTGCTGGGAGCCTGGGGTGCACCTGAGTGATGCTCGGTAGCGCCTCCACCTGTATGGGATTTTATTATGTAGAATTACCCTGTTACAGGACACATACTGTAAGGAATACACACTTGGTATGATAACGGTTTTACTGCAGGCAACCAAAAGATAAGGTAACACATATATATACAGTCCCACCAACTTGGCCAAGCATGGTCTTACCCTCAAATACTTTGTTCCCCTCCATGGAGTCACAGTCCCCAAAGTACTGAAGGGCTCTTGGGCATCCAACCACCCTGGCGTCAACAAAGTAATACCCCACTCAATGTGTGGTACAGTGCTGCCCACTAAAGTGTTGGTTGGTGCATGTGCAGAGTTGAGTACCTGCCGGGTGATCCCACACCCGGGCTCGCTGAAGTCGCAATTATTGGATCCACGAATCCAAGGATGTCCTCCACAAAGCCTCCGCCTCTATGTTGGGTGGGTCCCGCGTGGATATTACCACCTCTAGGAGTCTCTGTGGTAGCAGCTGGGTGATCTGGTCCCAGATCAACAGAAACAGGATACAGCCGCGTCCTGGCTTTGTCGCTATGGTTTGGTTTTACAGGGGCAGTGTCCATATCTATACTCCCCGCCGTAACAGAGGTAAGCGCGACCAAGGGGGACCCTGTTATATAAGTATTATAATTTAAAAAAAATGATATAAAGAACAAATGAAACACTTACACAAGGTCACAATGAGCTCCCACGAGGAATTGAACCAGGTTCGCCTTCATTCAAACTCAGTGCTTTCATTGTCAGTGTCTTTACTCACTGAGCCATTTTAACTACTCAAAAAATAAAACATAGACAATATATAATCTAGTGAGTTGAATCAGAAAAGTAGAGAAGTGTAACAATCACTGCAAATCAAAGCGTGGAATGATCACCTCACACTTCCAGATAAAAGGGATAAACACCAGAAATAAAGCATTGTTTCCCATTAACTTCCACCTCTTGTAGCAGCCACAGGTAGGAGACAAGGAAACACAAGGGGCGTATGGAAACGATAAAAACCTAATACACCAAATTCAAATGTGTCATTTTCCCGTTAACACTGATAATCACTGATTTTTTTTAAATGAAATACAAACACTTTACAAAAAATACACTGATTTTACGAAAACAATACAAACCGTAATCCCGAATAATGGTTATAGTCAGAGCTGTTCACTTATAGGGAACTAACGGTTTCACTACAGCAGGGGTTGCCAACTGCCGTCCTCAAGGGTCACCAACAGGTCAGGTTTTAAGGATATTCCTGCTTCAGGGCAGCAGAGTAAAAATAATGATGCAATTTTGGCTCCAGATATATAGACTTCACGGATCCATGTTCCAAATCCTGACATTCTGAGACTCTGGGATAGAATAAAATGGCTACTGGGGTTTGTTGTAGAAACCACAGAATCCATAAGAAATATCTCAATTGCTGCTTGTGATTGTGCTGTCCCTTTAAATGGCCTCAGCTGTCTGGGCAGGGGAGGCTGGAGTTTTGCCAGACCTGATTGGCTGTGAGACAGTATATCACGTGACAAGCTCAGAGCCTGATCTTTAGCTTGTCCATAGTTAAGAGAATTTATTAGGAGGGCAGAGTCACAGCCTGATATAGAGCACGATGGTGATACTGGGGTACTGGGACATCCGAGGGGTGAGTCACTGTGGGGAGATAATACTACAGCATAAGTGGTTACTGGCAGGATGGGGGTAATGCTGTATGGGGGATATGGTGAGGGTGTAATATTGATATATGGAAATAAGAGGGGTAATGTAGTTATGGGGAGGAGGGGGTAATATTGAAGTTATGGGGGTATATGGGCAGAGGATAATATTGATTGGAATGGGGGGAGTATACTGGGAGGAGGTGGGTAATGAAGTATGGGGAGAGGGTAGCATTGAAGACATTTGGGGAGGATGGTATATAGTGCTATTGAAGGTACAGAGAGGAGGGAGGTAATGAAGCTATGGGGTATATGGGGAGGAAGGGGTAATACTGAATGGTTGAGGAGTATACTGTGAGGAGTAATGAAGGTTTAGGGGGTACACTGGGAGGAGGGGTTAATATTGAAATATTATCCATTCTCTACCTCTCCTTTTTCTCTTCATCCTGTAGCTGGCTCACTCCATCCGTCTCCTGCTAGAATACACGGGGACCCTGTATGAGGAGAAACCATATGTGACTGGTGACGGTGAGTGCATCACACGTGTGGGGTAGCAGACAGTGCCATGTTTTGTGACTCCCTTAACCACTCTGCTCTATGCACCATTGGTATCGCTACGGCCTCCTGCCAGGACCCCTGGAAGGGGTTAAGCAGTCTGTTTGTGGAGTATTTTCTCTACCATTTGGTGTGGATTAGTTTATATACACCCACCTCCTCCCTGCATCAGTGTCTTGCTGAAAGCTGTTACTGCGCCTGACTTCAATATAGATGGGTGATGGAGCAGAGAATTTCTGAAAGATTCACACACTAATTCTGATAACTTACTATTACAGAGAAAGCAGAGTTGTGACTGTATAAATAAAAGTAGTTTGTACTATCGTGCTTTAACCTGACAGTAGTAGATGCATGGATCAGCCTTCCAGCTGTGAGTGCAAATGCATTGATAACTTGCATGTGGTGTGACACTATTACACTATAGCTGGCACTCACTGAGCTGTGATGCAGGGTAAGAGTATCACACCCCAATCTTGCGTTAATTGGTGTTCATCAGTGGCCATTAATGCCACATCAGGAGTGTTACAACTCATTACGGCTTAATGATTCCCAGCCTATGTATTTTAGAACCTGTAACAGTGTGTACACACAGTGCCACTCTCTGTGCAGTGTGTGCCACTCCCTGTGTGCAGTGTATCGGTGTCACACAGATTCATCTCTTCCTTAGCCCCAGATTATGACCAGAGCCAGTGGCTGGACGAGAAGGAGAAGCTGGGACTGGACTTCCCCAATGTACAAGTGACCCCAGGGAGGGGTGGTGGGCTATGGGGAAGTGGGTGGGGGATATGGAGGGGAATTTTATTTCCCTAGTGTAAAAGTGGTCTAATATCTCCTAAATTGGTGGGATGGTTCAGCTTGTAGACTGTGGGAGGTTGGAGGGAAATCCCATTTCCTGAGGGGTGTTACTAGTTACCCTCTCCTCCTGCAGTTGCCGTACCTATTGGATGAAGATGTGAAGCTGACACAGAGTAACGCCATCCTGCGCTACATTGCACGCAAACATGGACTGTGTAAGAATCTGCCCACAGTGTCCGAGTAATACCCCTTGAGGGATGTCTCTCTCCTTCCCCCAATTAGAGGGTTAGCGTTTTTAGCTACATTTGCCCGTTGACATAATTTGGGAATTTTGACTGAAAATGGCCCATTTGCAGTTTCAGCACAACCAGAAACAGCCCCCAAGTCTTTCAAGCTCTTCCGCGCGCCCCCCCCCCCCCCCCCCATATTGAATCTTCCTCTCCCATTGAGTCTCTCTTTTCCCTACCAGGTGGGGAGTTGGAGGGGGAGAAGCTCCGTGTGGATTTGATGGAGAACCAGGTCATGGATTTTCGGCGGGACCTTGTCACGATTGCCTATAACCCCCTGTTTGTGAGTCTGAGGGCTGGAGAGATATTTGGGGGTGGAGGTAAAATTAGGGGGAGTGACATTAACATATTTCCAACTCCCCCCCCAGGAGACCCTGAAGGAACCATACCTGGAGAAGTTGCCTGTCACTCTAACAAGTTTTTCTCGCTTCCTTGGAGACGGAGCTTGGATTGCAGGAGAAAAGGTGCCCCTCTCCCCCTCAAGCACCCCATCTCTTCACTCAAGCTAACTCTCTCCTCTCCCAACTACATCCTATCATCTCTTGCATCTACTTCTTCTCCCCTTCTGCATTCTCTCCTCCTCCTCCTGGGTATGGCAGTGGCAGATGATGCCTTGACGTACTGTCAGGGGTCACACCAGGGTGTGGAGGAGAGATCCTGACTGCCTCCAATCTCCTCCCCTCCCCCAGATCACCTTTGCTGACTTCCTGATGTACGATGTTTTGGATCAACACCGAATGCTGGAACCAGCGTGTCTGCAAAACTTCACGAACCTACAGGATTTCCTGACCCGAATTGAGGTGACTTTCACCCCAGAACTGTCTTATTATCCCCATTATGGCTGTCTTGTTGGCATCCCTCAGCTGTCATTCCATGCCAGGGGTATCTATGCACAGTACAGGAGGTCTGTTACCATCAGGTCTCCTTCCGCCTCCACTCTAGCTGGACACGAGGGCAGTAAGTATGTGGGTATAATGGTTGAGCGTGGACTGATGTCTGCTGTGCTGAGTCCAGGAATGGCTTATTCTGCACAGCTCGTAATGACTAATCAGGTATTTTCCTGTAATTATTCACATTTCTTGGTTGTCACATGGGGGAAGATTTGGAATCTGGTTTTCTCCCACAATTAGGTAGCTCATTAACATTGTCATTAAGCTGATATATCCTTTCTTCCTCTCCCAGGCTTTGCCTCCTGTTGCTGCGTATATGAAGACCGCTCACTTCATGAAGACCCCGATCAACAACCGTATGGCAGCGTGGGGCAACTGCAAATAAGGGGTCCTGTATATCTCCCTCGTGCACTCTCCTCCCCCTGTTGTGCTTTTTGTATGACCCTGCCTGACCCTGATTTGGGTCTCCCAGTGTTTTCTCCCCCATACTATTTATTCCTGTAGAAAGATTTCAATAAAGTTGCATTTTTCTGATCATTTTGTCCATGTATGCACATCTTTATTTATATAGTGCCCACAATGTACTTGGCACTTTCTTAAAGAGACTACAGTACAGGAAATTATTATACAATAAGTGCAACAAACAATAGGAAAGGAAATCCCTTGCCCGAGAGCTTACAATCTAAGTGGAATGTTGGGAAGCTTAGAGACGGCAGGTGAGGGAGGTAAGTGCAGTAGATGGTAGTCGTTGGTAAGAGTGACTGTGGGCATAAGACAGTAGCCATGAGCTGGTCTATTGGAATGCTTCATTTAACAGGTGGGTTCTAAAGGTTGACTTGAAGGTGGTGAGACGAGGTGGTTGGTATATACAGTGTGAGGGAGTTTCATAGGTATGAAACAGTGGGAGAGAGAGCAGTATCCAGGAGAGGGATTAAAGGAGAAGAGCAGAGACGGTGTAAGAGTGAAATTCTAGCAGCAGAATTTTGGATAGGTTGCAAAGGAGAGTTGTGACTCGAACTACATGGGGTGCCATTTCTAACTGAAAACAAAAGGGATGGGGAACCTATCCTATACACAAGGGCTTACATAACTACTCACAAGGAGATCCCATTACTTCAGCTCTAACAGGAATTTAAGCTTCCCCCCCTCTGTTTGGCCTAGCATGCCACTATATGCAGCCAGAAACATGGTGGGGCTTACCTTCTTCTGAATTATCATGGCACCATGTGGTAGAGTAGGGGTGATACACTGTGTGAGCCAATAGTCAACCCCTTAAGGCCTTAGTAATACCAATGTAGCTTACACACTCATTTACCAGTAGATGTGTCCCCAACATCCTATAACC
Source organism: Ascaphus truei (assembly GCF_040206685.1). NCBI lineage: Eukaryota > Metazoa > Chordata > Amphibia > Anura > Ascaphidae > Ascaphus > Ascaphus truei. The sequence continues at coordinate 197,386,994 of NC_134483.1, read as the reverse complement.
AGATGATGGATGTGCTTGAACATAGCATGATATACGTCCCTGCACAATACATTGTGACAGGATCATGCATTTCTTATCACACGCTATACACTGATTGTAGCAGTACTGTGAACAAACTGCCACAGGAATCAGTGTATATAACATTTGCGCAGGTGCATTGGTAACTCCTAGTAATGCTATACTTACACCACACAGAAACTGGGCATGTGGCAGTACCTTACTGTGGAGAGCATGTTCGGTTCTTTGGACCTGCCACCTTTACCATTGTCCGTGGACACCCCATTCATATCCCGCACATCAGGAGTCTCAGGTCCCCCTGCATGGTCCTCGGGGAGAGCTTCAACCTCGAGAACTGAGTAACCATCACCTGTATGAGAGACGGTGGGTCCTCTAGAGGGACCTTGAGAACCCCGATTAGTTGCCCGATTAGAAGGGGTGTGGCTGGATATATGCCTTGGTTGGTAGTTACCACCTCCTCGTGAACGAGAACCTGAGTTATATCTCCCTCTTCTCCTGTAGTTATAACTTTGTGTCAGTTTCCAGACCCTCACTTTATTAGTGGCATAGTCCTCCTTATCACGGTTGAGTTTACTATCCTTTCTATCAATAACTTCTTTCTCAAAAGTGGTAACTCTCTTAGTTGTTTTTTCATCAAATTCTTTAAAATCCTCAGTGTCACAATAAGGTTTCAATAAAACTTGAATAGTCTCAATCTCTGACTCTAATTCCTTTACTTTAGTGTCTCTAAAATCTATTAAAAGTTTCATCAATGAGAATGAACACTTGTCTAGTGTTTCATTCCATTCCCTGGTAAAATCTGCATTAGTTTCAAATGTGGGGGATTTGGTCACCCTTAAACCTCTTGGGATAATCTTGCGGTCTACATAATCCTGTAAGGAATATGCATCCCACCAATGTCTCATCTCATCCTTCATTAAGGTTTCTAATTTAAAAAAGTTTCCCTTAATATCAATTTTACTATCAGTTTCCATACAGTCTTCAATTACTGTTGAAGAGATGAGTCCACTCCTTCTGGAGTACCTCTCTTTGGCTGATTGCATCATAGTGAATGGCTATTAGTTAATTCCCTCTTCTAACTGAGAAGGCTGCTGCTTAAACAGGTTAAATATCTAAGACAAACAAAACAATAAAGCAGCGCCTAGTGAGGGTGTGAGTAAAATAATTAGGATGTATTGAATATGTGCTAATATAAAAAATACTAAACTAAGTGCCTAAACTAATATAGTGAATAAACAGTATATATCCTATATATGATATAATACTGTGATGAGTGATACCATACACATTAGATACATTTACAAATATATATATATATGAAAGGAAATAAATATAATGAAGAGGGTAAAAATCAGTCCTCAAGGCAATAGTCCAATGATGAAAAATAAAGGTTGGTTTTGGGGGTCTCCGGCTGCTCTCAGGGGGATCAACCACATCCGAAAGGAATCTGCAAAAAGGAGAGAGGAGAGAGCGCACGCCCCATAGTGTAAAACCGTAAATTTATTGAGGGGAAGGGGAGGGGGGGGGGGGGTAAAAAATGCACTCACAAGGGTACAAGTATTAAAACCATATCGTGATCATAATCACCACCATCCGTTAACTGTATTGATGCTGTAGAAGACCCTCGGTCCCAAAGATGGATGAACCACACTGTTGCAAGAGTTCCTGGGTAGGTGGATGGTTAGGTGACAAGTTCCAAAGATCCCAAGGAAAAACAGCTTTGCTCACAGGTCTCTGTGGTGTCCTGCGCTCGAGTAGATTTCCTCCTGCGCTCCGTGATGACGTAGTGTCTGTGCGTCTACGTGATGACGCTCCCTGACGCGTTTCGTCACACACGGGTGACTTTTTCAAAGGGTAGTGGGGAAGAGTGATATGTCCGCATATATATACCCTAATGGTTCCGTGGTAGACCCTACAGACAGCTGAATGTGATAAGAAAGGTAATCGGAGCCAAATTGGCTCCTAATGACACTAAGGAATCAATATTCTAAGGGGCATGCAAGGCTATTAATATATGGATACTATACTCAGTATATTAACACAGTATACAATGACAAAAGGCACAATACAATACAAAACTAATATGACTATCTAAGAAATATATAAATATTTCATTACAAAACTGTAAGCTGATATTATATATAAACAATGCTATATATATAAAACCGAAGTGGTTTCAAAATAGCTAGTAAGTACCAATAGATATGAAATATAGTATAACAGAACACAAAAATAGGAAACTTATAATGCCATAGAACATGCCTAAAGAGAAATCCTAAATGAATAATATTATCAAATTTGGCATTTTGCCTAAACTATAATTTAAACAGAAAATCCCTATAATAGAAAATGATGATAATATTGGTATATATAGACATAGATATTAAAATTCTACATACAAAGGAAAAAACAACAATGTATGAATGGTGAAGGAGGTAAGTGACTCAAATATAATACCAATTATATAGTGTCCCAAATACAGACACAATGAATCTGAAATTAATAAATGAATAAATGTATATTATTTTATGTGCAATAGGACTCTTAACTATATGTGACTATAAAATAATATAATTATATATTAATAATGTATTAATGATTTTATAAATGATGAGGCGGGCCCTAGTGTGAAAGAATTGTGTATATTTACTCTAAAATAACATTGTGTATAAAAGATTGATTCCATAAACCAATGTGTAAGAAGAAGAATTCAAAGAGCCTGAAATAATGTATATGTAATTTATATGTAAATGAAAATAAATTGAATTGAATGACCATTCCAAGATCAGGATGATCTGGGTGGGATTCAGACAAATGATGGTGGAGGATAACAAGGGGAGCAGATGAACAAGGAGAGGTGTCCACAGGAAGAACTAGACCAATGTACTAACATCCAAGCATTCATTTAATCCACCAGGGGTCAAGGTACCCAACTGGTGGATCCAGAATGTTTCCCGCCTGCAGAGGGTCTTGAATCGATCACCCCCCAGAGTACAAGGAGAAATGGTCTCAAGTCCCATGATAGTCATGGATTTTGGGTCCTGACCATGGTTCAATTTAAAATGTCGTGAGACACTATGGGAATTTAAACCTTTGATCACATTTCTCCTATGTTCCAGGAAGCGGGTTCCAAGTGACCTGGTGGTGCGGCCAACATATTGTTGACCACATCCACACTGTATCAGGTATACAATATATGTACTTAGACAGTTAATAGAAGTAGTAATAGAATGTATAGTTCCTCTGCTGGCAGAACAGAACTGGGATTTGATAAGAAGGTGTCTACAGGTTATACACCGACTACGTCCACATTGATGATTGCCCAAGGGACCCATACGAACCGGGGCTTTGGATGTACTAGCTGACCTCAGTTTAGTGAGAGCCACAATGCTCTTGATATTTCTGGCCTTCCTGTAAACTATAGCAGCTTTCTCTGGCAGAGTAGATTTTAGATGGGGATCACACTTGAGGATGCTCCAATGATTTCTCAAAATTTTATTAATAGATCTAAAAGACTGATTAAATGTGGTTATAAACCTTACCAAAGATGGTCCAGTCTTAGTGGGTTCAATTGGAGCATCATAACTCAAATGCACCCCTCCATCGGATTTGATTTTAGATTTGTTCAATAAAACTGACCTCTCCATAGAACTGGCTTTGCTGAGGGAGTCGGAGACCAGATCTGGATCATAGCCTTTGGATAGGAATTTATCACCAAGTAATTTGGACTGACTGGCAAAATCAATATCCCTGGTACAGTTCCTACGTAACCTGTGGAACTGGCCCAGGGGGACATTGTCAAGCCATTGTTTGTGGTGATTGCTGGACGCATGAACATAACTGTTGACAGAGACTGACTTGAAGTGCGTGGTTGTGATAATGTTAGTGTCTGAGTCTGCAGTTAGGACTAAATCAAGAAATACAGTGGATACTGCATCAATTTCAAAATACAGTGAAGTGGTGCAGTGCTGTATTTTGGTGAAATTGTGACGCCAACCCATATCCCGTTGCGGGGTAACGTGACCGGTTTCTCCCATCCGGAGTTGCTGTGTGGAGAGATCTGCATCCGGTTCACATCGTGAGAGGTCGTGGCACTCTGTGAGAGCCCTGCTGGTCGGTGGCTGAGAGACTCTGGGACTCCATTGAAGAGCTGTTTGGCGTGTGAGCAGAGCAGGACAATCCCACAGCTGGCGAATGAGTATACTCATTACATGCTTTTTATTCACATATGTTTGTGAGTTTACATCTATAATTTAGGACTGGTTATTAAATGTTTTATTTCATATTACACTAGGATCGGGCGCTTTCTTTCTTGTCTTTCTGTAGATTCACTGGGAGGTCGTTGGTTCCTTGCAGTGAGCAGCCGGTATCCAGAGTTTTATATTTTTCTTTTTCTACACAGGACTATTTTTCTTTTTCTTTTTATTGAATCAACCCACTTTTTTGTTTTTTTATGCTACATGGTTTTGGTTTATAATATATATAAGGCATTTTTTTATCATTCAGTCAATAGCTCACACTAATATAGTTATATAATTGTATAATTGTGTATTTATTATTTATTATTATTATTTATTATTTTTATAATTTACAAATTTTATAGATACTTATTACCTCTGACATCTAATTGATCTATAGATGCATATATTTGGATAACCATCTAAATATCATCTGGTGTTGAGGGAGAGATTATCTGAGGGGCGCAGTTTTTTCTTTGTGTTTATATATATGTATTTCTCAAACCGTTGTATGCGAGTCTGTTTGTCCTGTCCCTAGGGGCAATCACATTGGATTTTTGGCCCGTCACTCCGCCTCAGGTCAATGAGATGGCTACCTTGGCCCGCCCGCCCCCGCACACCTCTCATTGGCCGGTCACTCACACACACACACACACCCTCTGGCCCTCCTCACCGGCTGCCCGCCCTTGACCACCCACCCTCTCACCCCTCAACGACAGGCCGCTCTTGCCCGCCCACCCTCGCCCATCCACCCTCGCCCATCCTCACCCATCTACCCTCGCTCATCCACCCTCTCACCCCTCCGCCCTTCCCGGCGCTAGCCCGCAACAACAGAACCACCCCCTATCACCACTCTGCAGGACCTCACAAAGACCACCTTCTCCCCCGGCGCTCACCTTCTCTCCTGGCGCTCCCCCTCTCCCCCGGCGCTCACCCTCTCCCCCGGCGCTCACCCTCTCCCCTGGCACTCACCCTCTCCCCCGGCGCTCACCCTCTCCCCCGGTGCTCCCTCCTACAGACCGCTCCCCCCCCCAGAGCACGCTCTCGCCGCTCTCACCTTCATGCCTAGAGGCCGCGCCCCAAGCTCACCATCCCTGAGAGCGTTCCTCCGGCTCTCTCAGTCGGGAGCTGTACGGGCCGGCTGCCCACGCCACCTCCTCATCTGAGCGTCTCAGCTCCGCCTCGCCAGGGGGAATGGAGACCGCCGAGGAACCCGAGGAGGAGGAGAGCGGCTGCTACCCGGAGGAAGAGGAGGAGCGCGGCCCGGTGCAAGGTAAGGAACGCAGGGGAAGGGATCTTTCACGCAACATCCCGGCCCTGCCTTTCACCCCCACCCCGGCTTTGCCTTTCACCCCCGGTCCTGCCCTTCACCCCCAACCCCACCCTCCCAGGCCTTCACCCCCACCCTCCCAGCCCTTCACCCCCCCCCTGCCCTTCACCCCCACGCACCCTGCCCTTCACCCCCACCCTCCTTGCCCTTCACCCCCACCTTCCATGCCCTTCACCCCCACCCTCCCTGCCCTTACCCCCACCCTCACTGCCCATCACCCCCTCCCTGCCCTTTGCCACTTCCCTGCCCCCCTCCCTGCCCTTCGCCACCTCCCTGCCCTTAGCCCCTTAGCCCCCTCCCTGCTCTTTGCCCCCTCCCTGCCCATCGCCCCCTCCCTGCCCTTCGCCCCCTCCCTGCCCTTTGCCCCTTCCCTGCTCTTCACCCCATCCCTGCTCTTCGCCCCTTCCCTGCCCTTCACCCCCTCCCTGCCCTTCGCCCTTTCCCTGCTCTTCGCCCCCTCCCTGCCCTTCTCCCCCTACCTGCCCTTCGCGCACTCCCTGCTCTTCGCCCCCTCCCTGCCCTTCGCCCCTTACCTGCCCTTCGCCCCTACCCTTCGCCCCCTCCCTGCCCTTCGCCGTCCTCAAGGGTCACCAACAGGTCAGGTTTTAAGGATATTCCTGCTTCAGGGCCGCAGAGTAAAAATAATGATGCAATTTTGGCTCCAGATATATAGACTTCACGGATCCATGTTCCAAATCCTGACATTCTGAGCCTCTGGGATAGAATAAAATGGCTACTAGGGTTTGTTGTAGAAACCAAAGTATCCATAAGAAATATCTCAATTGCTGCTTGTGATTGTGCTGTCCCTTTAAATGGCCTCAGCTGTCTGGGGCAGGGGAGGCTGGAGTTTTGCAAGACCTGATTGGCTGTCAGACAGTATATCACGTGACAAGCTCAGAGCCTGATCTTTAGCTTGTCCATAGTTAAGAGAATTTATTAGGAGGGCAGAGTCACAGCCTGATATAGAGCAGGATGGTGATACTGGGGTACTGGGACATCCGAGGGGTGAGTCACTGTGGGGAGATAATACTACAGCATAAGTGGTTACTGGCAGGATGGGGTAATGCTGTATGGGGGATATGGTGAGGGTGTAATATTGATGTATGGAAATAAGAGGGGTAATGTAGTTATGGGGAGGAGGGGGTAATATTGAATTTATGGGGGTATATGGGCAGAGGATAATATTGATTTGGAATGGGGGGAGAATACTGGGAGGAGATGGGTAAAGAAGTATGGGAGAGGGTAGCATTGAAGGAATTTGGGGAGGATGGTATATAGTGCTATTGAAGGTACAGAGAGGAGGGAGGTAATGAAGCTATGGGGTATATGGGGAGGAAGGGGTAATACTGAATGGTTGAGGAGTATACTGTGAGGAGTAATGAAGGTTTAGGGGGTACACTGGGAGGAGGGGGTAATATTGAAGTATTATCCATTCTCTACCTCTCCTTTTTCTCTTCATCCTGTAGCTGGCTCACTCCATCCGTCTCCTGCTAGAATACACGGGGACCCTGTATGAGGAGAAACTATATGTGACTGGTGACGGTGAGTGCATCACACGTGTGGGGTAGCAGACAGTGCCATGTTTTGTGACTCCCTTAACCACTCTGCTCTATGCACCATTGATATCGCTACGGCCTCCTGCCAGGACCCCAGGAAGGGGTTAAGCAGTCTGTTTGTGGAGTATTTTCTCTCCTATTTGGTGTGGATTAGTGTATATACACCCACCTCCTCCCTGCATCAGTGTCTTGCTGAAAGCTGTTACTGCGCCTGACTTCAATATAGATGGGTGATGGAGCAGAGAATTTCTGAAAGATTCACACACTAATTCTGATAACTTACTATTACAGAGAAAGCAGAGTTGTGACTGTATAAATAAAAGTAGTTTGTACTATCATGCTTTAACCTAACAGTAGTAGATGCATGGATCAGCCTTCCAGCTGTGAGTGCAAATGCATTGATAACTTGCATGTGGTGTGACACTATTACACTATAGCTGGCACTCACTGAGCTGTGATGCAGGGTAAGAGTAGCACACCCCAATCTTGCGTTAATTGGTGTACATCAGTGGCCATTAATGCCACATCAGGAGTGTTGCAACGCATTGCGGCTTAATGATTCCCAGCCTATGTATTTTAGAACCTGTAACAGTGTGTACACACAGTGCCACACTCTGTGCAGTGTGTGCCACTCCCTGTGTGCAGTGTATCGGTGTCACACAGATTCATCTCTTCCTTAGCCCCAGATTATGACCAGAGCCAGTGGCTGGACGAGAAAGAGAAGCTGGGACTGGACTTCCCCAATGTACAAGTGACCCCAGGGAGGGGTGGTGGGCTATGGGGAAGTGGGTGGGGGATATGGAGGAGAATTTTATTTCCCGAGTGTAAAAGTGGTCTAATACTGCCCTAAATTGGTGGGATGATTCAGTTTGTAGACTGTGGGAGATTGGAGGGGAATCCCATTTCCTGAGGGGTGATGCTAGTTACCCTCTCCTCCTGCAGTTGCCGTACCTGTTGGACGAAGATGTGAAGCTGACACAGAGTAACGCCATCCTGCGCTACATTGCACGCAAACATGGACTGTGTAAGAATCTTCCCACCATGTCCGAGTAATACCCCTTGAGGGATGTCTCTCTCCTTCCCCCACTTAAAGGGTTAGCCGTTTTTAGCTAAATTTGCCCGTTGAAATAATTTCGGAATTTTGACTGAAAATGGCCCATTTGCAGCTTCAGCACATACAGAATCAGCCCCCAAGTCTTTCTAGCTCTCCCCCCCTCCATATTGAGTCTTCCTCTCCCATTGAGTCTCTCTTTTCCCACCTACCAGGTGGGGAGTTGGAGGGGGAGAAGCTCCGTGTGGATCTGATGGAGAACCAGGTCATGGATTTTCGGCGAGACCTTGTCACGATTGCCTATAATCCCCTGTTTGTGAGTCTGAGGGCTGGATAGATATTTGGGGGTGGAGGTCAATTAGGGGGAGTGACATTAACATATTTCCAACCCCCCCAGGAGACCCTGAAGGGACCATACCTGGAGAAGTTGCCTGTCGCTCTAACAAGATTTTCTCGCTTCCTTGGAGACGGAGCTTGGATTGCAGGAGAAAAGGTGCCCCTCTCCCCCTCAAGCACCCCATCTCTTTACTCAAGCTAACTATCTCCTCTCCCTACTACATCCTATCATCTCTTGCTTCTACTTCTTCTCTCCATCTGCATTCTCTCCGCCTCCGCCTCCTGGGTATGGCAGTGCCAGATGATGCCTTGGGGTACTGTCAGGGGTCACACCAGGGTGTGGAGGAGAGATCCTGACTGCCTCCAATCTCCCCCCCCCCCCCCCCTTCCCCCAGATCACCTTTGCTGACTTCCTGATGTACGATGTTTTGGATCAACACCGAATGCTGGAACCAACGTGTCTGCAAAACTTCACGAACCTGCAGGATTTCCTGACCAGGATTGAGGTGACTTTCACCCCAGAACTGTCTTATTATCCCGTAAATGGCTGTCTTGTTAGCATCCCTCAGCTGTCATCCCATGCCAGGGGTATCTGTTCACACTACAGGAGGTCTGTTACCATCAGGGCTCCTTCAGCCTCCACTCTAGCTGGACACGAGGGCAGTAAGTATGTGGGTATAATGGTTGAGGGTGGACTGATGTCTGCTGTGCTGAGTCCAGGAATGGCTTATTCTGCACAGCTCGTAATGACTAATCAGGTATTTATTTTCCTGTAATTACTCACATTACTTGGTTGTCACATGGGGGAAGATTTGGAATCTGGTTTTCTCCCACAATTAGGAAGCTCATTAACATAGTCGTTAAGCTGAAATATCCTTTCTTCCTCTCCCAGGCTTTGCCTCCTGTTGCTGCGTATATGAAGTCCCCTCACTTCATGAAGACCCCGATCAACAACCGTATGGCAGCATGGGGCAACTGCAAATAAGGGTCCTGTATATCTCTCTCGTGCACTCTCCTCCCCCTGTTATGCTTTTTGTATGACCCTGCCTGACCCTGATTTGGGTTTCCCAGTATTTTCTCCCCCATACTATTTATTCCTGTAGAACGATTTCAATAAAGTTTTTTTTTCTGATCATTTTGTCCATGTATGTACATCTTTATTTATATAATGCCCACAATGTACTTGGCACTTTCCTAAAGAGACTACAGTACAGGAAATTATTATACAATAAGTGCAACAAACAATTGGAAAGGAAATCCCTTCCCCGAGAGCTTACAATCTAAGTGGAATGTTGGGAAACTTACAGAGACGGCAGGTGAGGGAGGTAAGTGCAGTAGATGGTAGTCGTTGGTAAGAGTGACTGTGGGCATAAGACAGTAGCCATGAGATGGTCTATTGGAATGCTTCATTTAACAGATGGGTTCTAAAGTTTGACTTGCAGGTGGTGAGACGAGGTGGTTGGTATATACAGTGTGAGGGAGTTTCATAGGTAAGAAACAGTGGGAGAGAGAGCAGTATCCAGGAGAGGGATTAAAGGAGAAGAGCAGAGACGGTGTAAGAGTGAAATTCTAGCAGCAGAATTTTGGATAGGTTGCAAAGGAGAGTTGTGACTCGAACTACATGGAGTGCCATTTCTAATTGAAAACAAAAGGGATAGGGAACCTATCCTATACACAAGGGCTTACATAACTAGCAGGCCCCACAAGAGCACCGGTCCCTGGGCTTTGCCGGGCTGCCTGAGCTATAGCTATGCCCCTGCTGTGTGCTAGTAAAATCAGAGCAGGATGTAATTTCTCTCCAGAAGGACTTGGACAGATTGGAAACTTGGGTAGTTAAATGGCAGATGTGGTGTAATATAGATACATGTATGGTTATGTATTTTGGGAAACAAGAATAATCAGGCAACTTAGAAATTAAATGGGTATAAATTGTGGGAATTCTTGATGGAGAAGAATTTAGGAGTGCTTGTAGACAGCAGGCTTAGCAATAGTGCCCAAAGTCATGCAGTTGCTGCAAAGGCAAACAAGATCTTATCTTGCATTAAACGTGTAAAGGCTGGAAGGGAAGAAAGCATAACTATGCCCCTCAATAAAGCATTAGTAAGACCACAGCTTGAATATGGAGTACAGTTTTAGGTAGCACTCCTTTAAAAATGACATGGAACTAGAAAAAGTTCAGAGAAGAGACACCAAATGAATAAAGAGGATGGACAATCTGAATTATGAGAGGCTTGCTAAATTGGAGAGAAGCTGAATTACAAGAGAGAAATTATATATTTGTTATGAATTTTTTTATGTCTAGCTAATATGTATCACAGAGCATTCTCCAAGTAGAGAATGTAGAAACTCCTCCGGTGGGAGGCAAGGCAAAGCACAGCCGGAGAAAGAAATGCCGGGGGACTGATGTAAGCTAGAACATCTTTATTGGCACAGTATACTGACGGGTCCTCTAACTCGTTTCAGCCTACTGGCCTTTATCGAAGAGTGATCCGTCAGTAGAAAAACACACATAAAATAGTATTTGGTAACACACAACACCTGAGCAATTTGCCAATCAATGATGGACAACAAGTGTGTGTGATTACACAATCACATAATTAACAAGATTAAAACATGAACCAGACAAGTAATGAATATCAGAAATTTCTTTCATGAAGGCATGGGTACAAAGTAAATATAACAGTAGATTTCAATACATATGAGTGGTCCATGATTAAAAACAACTATACAGTATATGCTGATATATACACTATGCTCAAACATAATAATGAATATATATTTAAATATAAACAGTGACTATACCCATATACAAAATTGGATGTACCAGGAAATGAAACCTTATCATATATATGTGATAGCATTGATCACTTACCAATATACTGATGGCCTTGGAAAATGTAACATGGAAAGATGGATATAGATGGGTCACCATGGATGTCACCTCTCTTTACACCATTATTCAACACCATCACGGCCTTCGGGCCATCTATCACTACCTACAATTATCTTCACTGTCCACAGCACAAATCACTTTTATTAATGATTGTATTTTATTTCTATTAACACACAATTATTTTCTTTTTGATTCACAGTTTTTTCTTCAACAACAGGGCACGGCTATGGGGACCTCCTTTGCGCCCTCATATGCCAATCTTTTCATGGGTCTTTGGGAATTTGAGCACATTTATGGTAGCACCAATCAGTATCGTTCAAATATTGTTTTTTACAAGAGGTTTATTGATGATTTGATTTTCATTTGGGATGGTGATTTAGAGAGTTTGCACGATTTTGTTTACACTATTAACACTAATGACATTAATCTTAAATTTACTTTTCAAACCAACACTATGAAAATTGATTACCTTGATGTGACTATCCATGGTGATCCAACAAAGGGCATTCAAACTGATATTTTCATGAAGACGCATGCCAGGAACTCATATCTACATGCAAGTAGTAGCCACCCTAAATCTTTGATCCGTGGGATCCCCAAGGGGCAATTTTTAAGATACAAACGTTTATGTTCAAACCAAGATACATTTCTAAAACATTCCGAGACTCTAAGTTCAAAGTTTCTAGCCAGAGGGTATTCCAAAATAGATATAGACTCAGCTTTCATGAATGCGGATTCCAAAAACAGAGCCAGTTTAATCAAACATAAAGACAAGCAAAATAAAAAACAGAAACAGTTTTCAGACAGTCCTTTGTTTATTACAAGGTATAGCAAACAGGCACTACAAATAAGACGGATCATATCCAAACATTGGAACGTACTTGGATTAGATCCTGATTTGCAATCTGTTTTGAAGTCCGGACCTAGGTTTTCATTTAGAAAAGCAAAAACGTTAGCAGCCTCAGTTTCTAAAAGTCTTTTTTCATCGATACGTGAATCCTCCATTAAAAATATACCAAAGGGATTCCACAAATGTGGATTCTGTAAGTATTGCAAATATGCACTCCCAAAGAAACGGGTACACACATATTGTCCAAATACCAAGCATAGGATTAATACATTTATCAATTGCAAAACCAGCCACGTGGTCTATGTTATAGTTTGTGGCTGCAACCAGAAATATGTAGGCAGAACAATCAGACCTTTGTATATAAGAATCTCTGAACATATCAGGCTAATTAATAAACAGGACCTGTTTCACCCAGTGTCCAAGCACTTTATGCGTTGTCCACATGGAGGACTGAATAATTTCAAATTCTTTGCTGTTGAGCATATCCCTATATCTATCAGAGGAGGAGATAGACTAAATCGATTAAACCAAAAAGAGATGGCATGGATATTCTCCCTCAACACCTTGCAGCCCCATGGTCTAAATGTTGAATGGGAGCTGCAGCATTTTCTTCATGATTAATATTGTTTTCTCATTTCTTTCTTTCCAGTTCCCTTCTTCCCCATTCCACCCTCTTTCCTCCCTTCCCCCCACCTTTCTCCTCCCCCTTCCCCCTCCTTTCCATCCCCTTCCCCCTTTTCCCCCCCCTTCCCCTCTCCGTCTCCCTCGCCCCTACTTCCCTCCTCTCCCCCCAACCCCCCCCCCCCCCCTCCCTTTCCCTCCCGGTCTATATTGACATTTCATATATTTTTCTTCATTTTATTTCTTTATTATGGTTAAACAATGCTATATTGGTAAGTGATCAATGCTATCACATATATATGATAAGGTTTCATTTCCTGGTACATCCAATTTTGTATATGGGTATAGTCACTGTTTATATTTAAATATATATTCATTATTATGTTTGAGCATAGTGTATATATCAGCATATACTGTATAGTTGTTTTTAATCATGGACCACTCATATGTATTGAAATCTACTGTTATATTTACTTTGTACCCATGCCTTCATGAAAGAAATTTCTGATATTCATTACTTGTCTGGTTCATGTTTTAATCTTGTTAATTATGTGATTGTGTAATCACACACACTTGTTGTCCATCATTGATTGGCAAATTGCTCAGGTGTTGTGTGTTACCAAATACTATTTTATGTGTGTTTTTCTACTGACGGATCACTCTTCGATAAAGGCCAGTAGGCTGAAACGCGTTAGAGGACCCGTCAGTATACTGTGCCAATAAAGATGTTCTAGCTTACATCAGTCCCCCGGCATTTCTTTCTCCGGCTGTGCTTTGCCTTGCCTCCCACCGGAGGAGTTTCTACATTCCTGTCTACCACAGAGCACGCCGGGCTGTTGATTCAGAACTCGCTTCACCGGAGCTCGCAACCCCCGCCGGTCACGTGACCACCCGCTGTGAAGGATCGCACACAGCAGGGTAGGCGGCAGAAGAGTGGATCAAAGGGCCGCCTTCAAACGGAGATCCCAGCTGATATCCGCCGAGCTGTGACCAGAGGAGTACTGGAGGAAGGAGCGGCGAGAGGATCGTGGAGCACACGGCACTACACATGTCTATGTGAGTTTCTTTTTATCTTTAGTCTAACTGGAGCTCACTCTGAGCCAACTGCTGGAAAAGATTTATCACTAGTGTGTAGTTTGCCTGACCCCCATCCCCAGTCATACAGCGAGAAGGCTCAACAGTGTTCATTGCTTCTGAGCGCCTGAGGGGTTAACTGTTGTTCACCCATACATACTCCAAGTAGAGAAGTTAAGTGCCTAAATGCTAAAAGTGCTCTACCAAAGGAATTCAAAGTGTATCGGTTGGAATAATCATTCTACGCATACTCATGCATTATTGGCTATTTAATATTTTTATTTTGTTCACTCAATGTTAATAATAATAATGTCATATTTTTGGCAACCGTTTTCAGTGAAGTGTAATTATGCTATAAAATCCACTAATTGATGTGCTTAAATCACTTCCTGTAAATATTCAGGCTGCAAACTCCTAGCATGTACCAGGAAATGAACTCATACACATATAACAATAACAAGGAGAATAGAAATAAATGACTTCAAGGAATCAGTATGTGCCAACAGATCAGCTCTACAATTATAAACATCCAGTATAGTTTTGTAAAGTAATTGGAACTTTCTTATTGATATAGATTTTCCAAAGGACAATATACAATTTACATTGTTTTAAAAAAAAATAATAATCACACAGATACAGTAAATGCCTGACTGTCCCTTGTGGTGTCAGAGTTAGGAGAAAGAAAATAAACGAAATACTTTGGTTATGCCAGAAAAAACATGTATTTGTTGGATTTAGCAATCCCTGCAAACTGTTCCAATACATCATAATCCCCATCAAAACTCAGTTGCCACAATAGTTTCCACATCCCCAAAAAAGTAAGGTAAATAAAAGCTATTTTTTAAACAACATTAAATGGCATTTTGCACAAACATATATAACCATGAGTGTACATGCATCTTTGTAGGTGATGAGCTTGAAGCTATATACTGTACCAGTTGAGACAGTAGTCCCAAGACATTTAACAATACATTGTTTTTGATATGGAACCCTTTTGTCTGTGTTTAGCATTCAATAGTTTGCATGTATTTTATGAATAGCAACTAGAGTTACAGTACCATTCATTTTTATTGTTGTGTGCTTGAAGATAAAACACCCTGCAAGATATATGTTGATAAGGCTTTCTCTTGGACTAATAATTTAAAAATATGATAACATTTTCTTTTTTGTCTGTCTCTATTTTCTATGGCAGTTTATATCAGTCATTATCCATAGCTGAAACGTAGTTCTGGGTATTAAAAATTGACAATGGATACAAAAGTGAGAACTGCTGCTTGAAAGGCATCCTTTGTATAGCTTAACCTGGAACTGTAAGGCCGCGTCTAGAATAAGTGTGTGCGCACTCTAGAGTGCTGCGCGATGAATCACGTTGTGGCAATGAGAACATATATAGTCTGCTAGCGCACGTGAGTGTTCGACAGAGAGCAGCTTGAGGAGACAAATATATTTGTAGTGCGATCGCCGGGTCATGTGAGTGGTTCGCCATCAGCTCCGTGACATAATGGCCACGCCCCCCACACGATAAGACACGATAAGTGTCTTTTGTCTAAATGTAGCATACTGTAGGTTGAACTTGATGGACGTATGTGTTTTTCCCAACCTCATCTACTATCTACTTTAATAAAAATAAATACTAAATACTTTAATAAAAATTGAACTACTTTTTAATATATTTACTCCTTAGTAGCTCGTGGCCAACTTGTCATTGACAACCTATGACGAGCTGACCACTTAGAGCTACAAAAGGGATTAATACCTTTCTAACGCTAAACTAACTACCCACTTTTTATACCAAAGAGGCTAGTAAGGCACTGACATGCAATACCTTCCTAGTCATTATGGCAAGCAATGGGTTAGCCCTTCCCTTCCCCAGGGGGGCCAAACCACCTCCCCCCCCCCCCCCAACTACACCCGACAACCCCACCAATCTATAGAAATGACTCAAAGCTCTATTAGCCAAAGTCACGGTACAAACAGAATAGAAAATAAACACACTCTGTAAAAATACATATAGTATAAAACAATAATGACGTGTACCATTACAATAGATATGAAATAGTCATTAACCTCCTAAGTTGTAGTGAGGCTACCTAAGCTCTTCTTCAGAGGGTAAGCTTTATTTTTTCAAATAAAACTTTTGAAAATATCAAGGACATTATTCTCTGCCCCTCTTTCTGGGATTGGGTCCCCCAGTGTTCCTTCCCAGAGTGCTTCTTCACCCTTCAGGGGTGTGCACCCCTTCTGCAGGGTAATGAGGGCATGGAATGAGTTGGAGCACTTATGGCAGCTGTAGATGCACCAGGTGTGGCAGTGGCAGAGTTGGCTTGGACTAATGGTTGTATGGTCAGTCCACATACAGTAATTGCTCTGAGATTGCATTTCCTTCTTGCCCCATTTGCACTAAAATGGCAGCATTTTTAAAGGGCACAGTATTTTGCAGCTCCAATACTTTAAATTCAATTGTTGCCCTCAACTGTTTTGACTGTACTGCTAATTTGTCTTTTTTTTAAATTCCAGGATCTATTTCTGGACACAAATGTTGGCTTCAGTGGCTTGTGTATGTAGACAAAAAGTATGTATGTTAGGTCGCACTACACAAAATGAAAATAAGCAATATTAAAACTGATCTCATGGTGCAAAAGAACTGGGAGGAACCTCCACCCCCCCACCCCTCCCAAAAAAGTCACATATATGTAGCCATGCATAATAATGACTGCGTACATCTTCCCTGTTGGCAGTAAGTCCTGGTAAGTACAGGCCTGCCAACAGTAGTTATGGAGGTTTTCCCTCACACCCTGGTGTGGTGCCCTGTGTAAGGAAGGGAGTGGCTGTATGCTCTGAGTCCCTGGATAGTGACATCAGAGATGCGCCTGCCCCCTGAGGTATAAAGGGCACAGCACTGTCAGTTAGTTTTGTGTTAACCAGCAGTTGTGTGAAGCAGCTGGTAAAGTGTATGCTCCTGCATAAGGGATTGGAGGAATACTTTTGTGACCCTAGTGCTGTAACTAGCGGTGGCAGAGTGACCGATCGAGTCTGTCTAAGCCACACTGTGTCCAGGGACCTGGCGCAGTGGTGATCTCCCTAGGAGACAGGGAATCCCACTTCAATACGGGAGGGCGTACCTGGCAAAGGGACAGCACGGAGAGATGTGCGGCTAGAGCCGGCAGCTGCATGGGGCAGTCTGCTACATCCCAACCTACAATAAAGATGCCATGTTCAAAGAAACCCCCACTGTGTGAGTGTGAGATTACTCTACAGTGGCAGTCACCACCGAGAATCAGTTCCTCACCAGGACCATCTCCCTGCGGAAGCATAGATCCTGATGAGGTGGAGGCGCTGCACGTGAAGTAAGTTGGACTCGTACCCACTACCTCAGCTACCTGTCCTGATGATATCCTCTTATAACACCAAGCGGGAGACTCAGGAGTCCTGTTACTTGCAGGTGCACCACCACACACGACCTTGTAATGGGGACCGGTTAGACCACACGGGCCAATGTGAGATTGGGTGGGTCAGACAAGGGGGGTCCAGCCGTTACATTTGGAGGCGCTGCTGAGATACCTGTTAACAGGACAGGCTTTTGCTAGGCACACGCTAGGAAACAGAGAGAGTGTCTGCTGCCACTTTGTGCTGCGTGGGACGGAACCAGGGGTAGTCGGGGAGATGCTGGAGCTGCATGCCGCAAAGACGCCTTGGGATCCTGCTAGGGGTTAGTGAGTCTGGAGCGGGAGGCTATTGCTGTTCTAGTCGCCTTGAGGTAGCGCTAGCGGGGGATGCCTGAAGGGGTAAACTGGTAACTTAGGGCAGGAATTCTGGAAGGGTCCGCACTAGGCTAGCCAAAAGTAGGTCGACGCCCAAAGTACTGCATGGAAGAGCCAGAGTACTCTAGTCTCCATTCCAGATCACTTACCAAGGAGCACAGACTGGAGGAACGTGTTACAGTAGACACAGAAAGAGTGAGCCTAGCCTGAGGTAGTGCAAACACGAGTCAGATCTACGTTAGGTACACAAGGTGGTGCACAAGGCATGTTTATTGTACGGATGTGGTAGCTGCCCCGCAGAGCGGAGCTTCATGTACAAGAGCCCCGTGTTCAACTATCAAGAGAGACCTGTCAGAATGGAGGATCTGCACAGAGCAGAAAGTCCAGGATGGCAGGGAGAGAGAACTGTCAGAATGGAGGATCTGCACAGAGTAGTAGGTCCAGGATGGCGGGGAGAGAGAACCGCAAGAATGGAGGATCTGCACAGAGCAGAAGGTCCAGGATTGCAGTCAGAGGAAGAACACGCATATGAACTGTGCGTGGACAAGCTACAGGAGAGACTCTTGTGTGTTTGTTGTGGAATGGCGTGAAAGCCGTGGCTGCGCCGTGTTTATCATGTTTTTGTTCTTGGGATGATACCCCTGAGAATAATGAGCATGACAGTGTTATCCGATGGGAGGAACGAAATGGACTTTGTTATACCCCAATAAACAAACAGCCAGACGCTACCTCCAATGGGAAAAAGGACAATACTTACCAAGATGGCGGTTCCCGCGTTCCCGGGACACCGCGTGGGCATGCTGCAGAAAGTCTTGCAACTTTGCAGTTTGCTAATTGTTGGCCAGGATTGGCGCCAACGAGAAAACTCCACCCCGATGGGGAGTTTGGCGCGAAAGCTGGAGCCGCGCCCTCATGGACTATGACTCACTCGGCCCCAGTGCTGGGTCAGCCTACAAGTCTACGAGACATCCCCCTAGTTTCAACCAGGGGGAGTGGTTTGCAGTTCCACCGGATATCGATGGAGAAAGAAGGAGGAGGGGTTGCCAAACCCGCCCCTGCCCTTCAGTTGCGAAGAGCCATTGACCAGTACAGACCTCTGAAACGAGTGCCTCCGCTGGTGAATATGGCTGCAGTTGCTGATAAAGTGGACCAGAGTCCGTTGATCTCTACTCATCCCTACTCGGCTCCAGGAGGCTTCCTGATCATCCGGGTAGAGGGTGTGGAGACTGTGGCGTGTCTTTGCCTGCAGTGCAGACTGCCGGGCGGAGCCGTGGGCAGCGAGGCCCGATGCCCCCACTGTGGACTGCAGTACATGTGGCCCATGACCACTTTTGTACCGGTACAAGCTGTGGGAGTAGCAGGAAATGTCCCCATGCCGATCGACGAACAGCCGGGAGCACTATGGAATGAGAGTGCAGGTCCCGCGGAGTCAGAGTCAGGTTCGGCGCTCCCGACGGAGAGGCCCAGCCATCGGAGAGGTGATCACCGAGGAGCCCATCGCCGGTCCCCTACTGGGATGCCTCGGCCGAATTGCAAGTTAGAATCCTCGGACGAGGAGTGTGCTAGGCTGTCGAGTAAGATGGTCATAAAGAGAGACTGTCATACTATTGGTACGCCATGGAGAGATGCCATTCCCCGTGGTGTAGAGACGCGGAGTAGAGTGTCTCCAGTACCGCGACCACCCGATCGCCGGAGTCCCACTGCCGTGGTGACTAGTGGATCGGAAGGAGGTCGATCCACCCCGACCCTGCGAGGTACTAAGATGACACAGTGCCTGTCGCAGACTCAGGGGGTGGAGGAGAAAGAAGAGCGAGTCCAGAGCCAGACTGGATCGCGCAGCAGACGGGCGTTGCCGGATGTCCTCGTGGAGGAAGAGATCCCGATTGGGGATCCAACCCAAGATGGCGTCGCAGCACGTGCGTGTGCGGAGGTGATTCCGGATGACCAGAGCGGCATCGAGTGGGAGATGATCGCGCCTCTGCGGTCGAGCAGCGGAAGTCGTTCACCTACTGCCAGACGGAATGGGCGCTCGAGTCGGAGAGTGAAGAGCCCAACTGCCGGTGAGAAAGAGAGACTTTGTGCCGAAGCCGAGACAGGTATTGCTGGGGAGCAGGTCGTAACCCTGCCTATACCTACAGTTCGGTCCCGTACCCAAACCCCCGTCCACACCCAAGGTTAGCCCCAAGGCCCTAGCTAAAGCCCCTGTCCCCGTCACTATTTCATTCGGGTCCAGTTCTAGCTTAGGGTTGTCCGGGGAGTCACGGGGTCCTTCCGAGGATCGGACTGGAAGCCTGGACTGGGGAACTGCGGATGATGGGTCGGAGGGAGGAGGGAGGATGTCCCGACAAGTGTTGGTATCCAGTGATTGCCCTAGTGTGCTAAGCATTACCGTTAGAAACACCGCACAGTACAAAGGAGTTGTTGAGCGATCTGAGGGTACGTCCGGGGTATCTTCGGGTGGGCCTGATGAGGAGTCGATAGAGGAGTCTATAGAACCTAGCTCCGAAGAACGGAAGGAGACTAGGTGGTGGGCCCCGTTGTACGAGGGGTATGTTGCTTGGTTCGACCGCACCCGATTTATCTTAGAAAGGGAGGGGGTGGTTGATCACTGGTGGGCTGCCGGTGACTTTGATGACGAGGCATACCTTAGGGCCCTAAGGGTAAGGTGGGATCGCATCCAGGCAGGCCTTATTATCCCAAAGGGGTCAGCAGGGTTGGATGACCCGGTAGAGACCGATGAGCCCCTGTCATGGGTGCTGCCCGGGGCGGCTAGTGAAAGTAAGTTGACCAGGGCTTGCCGAGCTGAACGGGCTATTGCGGCAAAATACAGAAGGTCGCATGGGCTTGATTACCCGTATGTCCCGGAACCTCTAATGAGAGAGATAGAGGAGAATAGGGAGAGATGGCTTAAAAACGATATCCAGCACTATATCGTAGAAAAAGGGGGAGCCATTAAAGGAATTCAGGCCGAACAGAGGGTAGCTCAACTTATGCGGGTCTGGAAGATAGGACGCAGTGTGTACATGCACAAAGTGGTGTATTGCAATGAGCGAGGGATACCACGGGAATACAGCGTGACTGTGCATGATGCCGCGGGGCGGGAGGTGAAGAAGCCAGATCCTCGACATTACTATTGAGTGCCAAATTAGAGTGGTCTGCTTTTTCTTTAGCGCTCCCTGCTGGTCAGTGAATGAGATGGGCTTGCATTATTATGTCAATGTGATGATGTTTGCCATGTTATTTGTGTGTTCTTTTGCAGTGTTTCCTGGCGCAAGGTACACCAAATTTAGGTCCCAGCCGGGACGGTGGGTATTAACAAGGGGGAGTATGTAGCCATGCATAATAATGACTGCGTACATCTTCCCTGTTGGCAGTAAGTCCTGGTAAGTACAGGCCTGCCAACAGTAGTTATGGAGGTTTTCCCTCACACCCTGGTGTGGTGCCCTGTGTAAGTAAGGGAGTGGCTGTATGCTCTGAGTCCCTGGATAGTGACATCAGAGATGCGCCTGCCCCCTGAGGTATAAAGGGCACAACACTGTCAGTTAGTGTTGTGTTAGCCAGCAGTTGTGTGAAGCAGCTGGTAAAATGTATGCTACGGCATAAAGAATTGGAGGAATACTTTTGTGACCCTAGTGCTGTAACTAGCGGTAGCAGAGTGACCAATCAAGTCTGTCTAAGCCACACTGTGTCCAGGGACCTGGCGCAGTGGTGATCTCCCTAGGAGACAGGGAATCCCACTTCAATACGGGAGGGCGTACATGGCAAAGGGACAGCACGGAGAGATGTGCGGCTAGAGCCGGCAGCTGCATGGGGCAGTCTGCTACATCCCAACCTACAATAAAGATGCCATGTTCAAAGAAACCCCCACTGTGTGAGTGTGAGATTACTCTACAGTGGCAGTCACCACCGAGAAGGAGTTCCTCACCAGGACCATCTCCCTGCGGAAGCATAGATCCTGATGAGGTGGAGGCGCTGCACGTGAAGTAAGTTGGACTCGTACCCACTACCTCAGCTACCTGTCCTGATGATATCCTCTTATAACACCAAGCGGGAGACTCAGGAGTCCTGTTACTTGCAGGTGCACCACCACACACGACCTTGTAATGGGGACCGGTTAGACCACACGGGCCAATGTGAGATTGGGTGGGTCAGACAAGGGGGGTCCAGCCGTTACATATATATACACACAAATGTTCCCAGCGCACAATGTAAATGAAAATAAATAATATATTGAGTGAACATAGGTAGATGCAACAAGGAATTGACACACAGTTGTATGTTGTATGTTGTATATGTTGTATATGTATAGATTGGATATGAGTAGCTAGCGTTGTTTTTAATTATACTTTGTGTCATTTTAGTGTCTTGTATTAACCTGTATATGTTGTATATGTATAGATTGGACATGAGTAGCTAGCGTTGTTTTTAATTATACTTTGTGTCATTTTAGTGTCTTGTATTAACAACTGTGTGTCAATGGTGATGTTTAGATAGTGGGCACTGATTGGCGCCAGGATTTCTAGGGTTAAGTATTGGTTTATTAGCCATGGGTGTGTTATTATCACCTGATTCTAGTTTATCTGTTAACCAATCATATGTCAGTAGCGCACTATATATACATCATCAGACATAGTGCCAGCTACTCTTTGACAAAGTCACTGGTGTGACGAAACGTGTCAGAGTTCGCTCTGTGGCAGATTTTCTCTGTGTATATATGCACTAATAAACCAAACTTTATTTTTATGGCGTGTGGAACTTCTATACCCTTGCGGCAGCAGTGACCGCCTCATTACACTATTTTATAACAGGAACAGCTTTTTATTGTCCAACAGCAACGATCAGCATACACTGCATACTCTGCATACACTTGGTTCCCAGCCTTGTGATGGTCCCTGGACTCAACCCCTAGGCATGGGCCCCAAAGGTCGATCCTTGCTCTTCCCCTATGCCCTGATGGAGCAGGAGGTATGGTCCCCACTCCCACTCCCTAAGGGAGGGGATGGAATGTGGCAGAGCTCTGTGCACCTCTTCTGTGGGACCAGTGTCTCTCAGGGGAGAGACAACACTCTAAATTTAGGAAGTGTAGCCCCTTAAGTACCCTGAGGGAGGGTCCAAGGTCTGAGCCCAGGATTGGGCAGAACACAGACCATGTCCCGTCCCCCCCTCTGTCACTCAAGGGAGCTGCACACTGCTGGGGAAAACCCGGATTGGGCCTAACACTCCCGCACTGTACCAGAACTTACATGTTAGGCAGGGCAGGGTAGTAGCCAACACAAGACATGGCTACATGTGTGCGGCAGTTTGCAGCAAATCCTCAAGACAGAGAAAAATGAGTATAGAGCAAGCCTACTGATAAAAAAAGGATAAACTAGTAAATATTATGGGACTTGAGAACATCATTCGGTCACATATAGAGTCCAATACATATAGCTACCAGGAACTAATTACATCTCATATACACAATGGTGTCACCAACTACCCAAGCAGATTATCTCATAATGTGACGCATCACCCTAAACATGAGGTGATATAGAATCAAGACTCCCTAATTAATGGGGGTGATAGACTAATAGTGGTACCGGAACTGGGCCGGAACTATGGTAGGTACCACGGACAGTGGGGTGGAGGTGGGATATGATCAAAAACGCTGGAAGTGGATCCCTGGCATCTAGCAATATGAACCAATCGGTGTGACTGAAGACCCAGAGAGGCCATGGGCACATCCCTCAAGGAGTATGGGACAACCGCACAACTAATGACCTCTTTGATCTGTAAAGAAGGATGTAACATGGATTAGAGGTTTAGACACTGTAAGGCAAGTACCCCAATGGGTGTGACTGGAAATAAGAGGAAACCTGGGGGCATCCCACTCAGAAACACCCTCGGTCCAACTCCTTATTAATCCCTCCTGGAGCTAAAGTGCCTAGTGTCCTAATCCATTTAGTTTCTTTTTGTAATAAAAGTTGTTTAAGGTTGCCACCTCTTCGACTTTTCTCTACACCAATCACTTGATAGCGAAGTTGGCTAATGTTATGTCCAGCTTGTGTGAAGTGGTGTGCTACCGGTGCATCTTCATCGCTTCTCCGAATCACTGCTTTGTGCTGTGTAAGCCAGTCTTTGACGTGTTGCGTGGTCTCACCCACATCCCCAAAGTCACATGAACATTTAAGCAGGTAAATAACATTGCGAGATAAACATGTATAGAATTTATTCATGAAAAATGTCTTGCCTGTTTGGGGATGATAAAAAAAGATTTCCCTCCTGCATACTACTGCATAGACTACAGCTTCAACATCTGTATGACCCCAGCTTCGGAGTACCCAAAAAGGTTTGTAATTTTTGCCTCCTATATCTGCTCTCACTAGGTGATCAACCTCTCTTATATGAGAACAGTGGATTTTCTGTAAGCATGGGTGCTAAGGCATCATGTGAACTCAGAATTTGCCAATGGATAAGGATAATTCTCTTAACCTTGTTACTCCAAGTCCCATAAGTTGATACAAATGGAATGGAGTCCTAGTATTGACAACAGTGGTGGGTTTATGAAGGAGATTGGCCGTAGTAGGGTCCTCTGCCCTCTCCCCATGCTAATAGAAGTGAACGGGGATATCCTCTATGTATGAACTTCTGCTGCATCTCATTAAGACGTATAGGAACCGTGTACGTAGACAGTTCACACATGTCCTTGTGAAGACTGTTCATATTCCGCATCAGGAATTTTCGTTGCTGTACAGTACCTGTGCGTGATGAAGCGCATAGTTTGTGAACATTACACGTGGCTGCTCCAGTCACTTTGGCCCCTGTGAAATAATCTCTTCACATTCCAGAGTAGTAGCAGCTTCCTGCATCCCTTCATCTGTTACCAGCTCCAAGGTGAGGGTACATTTTTACTCTTCAGATACTCCTATGGCAGTGTCTGTGAGAGAGTCCTGCGATGGACAAGAGGAAGGGCCTTGAAAACATAACAAACAAAAGAAAGAGAAAGTGTTTAAAAATATATTAAAATATCAAAAATAAATAGCCACACTTACATTAAAGTTAATAACAGCATATATGCCCCAAAGGGAAAAACAACTGTAAAGTATTACAGAGTCCTCTACGCAGCCACCAGAACATGTTCAAGAGGCCTTGCTTGTGTAGCCAGGGTCCCTCTGGTCCCCCTGTCTGCAGGTTTCTTTCCCCCTTGCTTGTGTGCTGCTGTGGGGGCGAGCGCGTTCCCGGGGGCTCCCGGTGGAAGCTGCGGTAGGACGCTGCCATGTTTAATGTGTTCGCGCATGTGCGGAGGCTTGCGCGTAAGCAGAGCAATGGCGGCGGCCATGTTGAGGTTGGCGCGGGAGTTCGCGCCTGTGCCGTGCAACGCATAGAGGTGGCCATTACATGTGTGCAAGAGCTCTTGGAAGTTGCGTATGCTCAGTTAAGAGTAGCGGCGGCCATTACAGCTTCAGACATGCGCAGTAAAGATCGCGCACGCGGTCCCCATAGGAAAGAGCTGTACCAAGAACTACAATTCCCAGCAGCCTCTGGGGACTGCACTTTCACCCTGGTCACAGGCAGCATTGAAGCCAATAGAGCTGGCAGATTCTCATGCTGCAAAGTTGCAACAATGTTGTGTGCAGACAGGGTTTTGTCAGTTGGATCCAGGAAGCGATTGGGGAAGGTAGTGTACACAGAGCAGGGCTCTGCTGTACTAGGCCCCAGACACCCCAGGCCAAGGTAGGCCCCACTCCCCACTAGGTTAGTGGGTAAGTTCATAGGGAAGGCCCCTTACACTGGCGACACACTTAATCGCAGTGCGGCCAGATCCGCAAGCCGGGAGATTTCCCGGCTTGCTAGTGGCCGCCCCTCGGCGTGCCGCGCGTCACCGACGCGCGGTCACGCGTCTTCGGGAGCCTGCGCCCCCTGCATGCGCGTCCAGGGCTCCCCGAGGGAGCCCTGGTGTCCCGCGATGTGGGGGACGGCGGCAGGGGGTTCCGGGGGACCCGGCGGACCCGGCAGCGGTAGGGAGAGCGCCCCGATCGGAGGGCGCTCTTCCGCTGCTTCGGCGCGCGCCCGTCACCCTCCGGCGCGCGCCAGGCTACTGCTGCGGCCAAGAACGGGCAAATGCTCGAATAAACTTGGCCGCAGCAGTAGGTAGGGACAGAAATGGAGTAATCAGGCGGTTCACTGCTGCCGTCAAGGTATGAAATTGGAGGTCCACACGCAAATGAATAAAAGGTTGTTTAATGAGTGCATATACACTGAAAAAAGTTCTGCTACAGAGAAAAACTCTGACGCGTTTCGTCCACAGGTAGGGACTTTGTCACTCTTTGTGTGGACCTCCAATTTCATACCTTGACGGCAGCAGTGAACCGCCTGATTAATCCATTTCTGTCTACTATTGCCTTGGCTGGAGCACGCTTCATATACTTCCAGATTAGGGGAGCCTTACGTCAGTGTTTGAGTCAAGACCCGGCGTGTCAAGATCGTGAGTAACTACTCAGTTTCTCTTCACCCCCCCCGTTCATGTGGGGTGTTGTGCCGTGTGTGACACCGGGTTTATGAGGGCAGTGGCGGAGGATTGCGGTACATCTATTGCCGCTTAAGGTTCCCTCACAGGGGACATGGCAGTACCGCTGTTCTATTTTCCTCCCTACCACGTCATAGCCCCGGCCCGTGGGATAGTCACGAACGCACGGTGCTGCGGGGTTTCACATTACCTTATGATCCTATCAGTGGGACGCTGAATGGGAGTATAATTATGGTATTATGGAATTATATACCCATTGATTTCTCTGGACTATTTGTAGTATTTGCATGTGTGCAATTCTGGTAGCAACAGTCATTCCTTGGAGCGATTCTGGGACATTTTGCACCCTTAGGTAAGGACCCTGCCCTCATCTGAGTCTTGTCAGTGACACAGCTGCAGTGCTGTGTGCTCTGACAAGAAAAGACAGTGTGGCTTGCAGTGCAGCCACAGCAGTTAGTTTGGCAGTTTCAGGGAAGGCCCCTTTCAGTGCAAGGGGGGGTTGCTTTCTATAGTACCCAGTTCTATGTGATATTACCGGTGCCAGTTGCACTCAGTGATCGCGGCCTGCGTCTGGGCTCAGACAGGCTCTGCAGCAAGAGACTTTCCAAAGGTGGATCACTCCATGCGGGAGTCACCCACTGCCAAGCCGAGTTGCAGGACGTCACAGACGAGATCGCAGAGCGGCGGATCCTTTGTGAAGAATCTGCAGCCTCAGGTGCTGGAGCACTGGGCAGGTACAGTCAGTCATCAAGTGCACCAACTTTACCAACAGTCACTCACTTGGGGTTTTGTGGGACATTTGGGACTATTGATATAACGTGTGGGGTACAAAGCCCTGCGTGGTGACCAGGTAGTTGTGCTTATTAGTGTTATAGAGGGACACTGTCAATGTCATATTGTTGAAGTATGTTATGTTGTGTTATTTGCCATATAGTAAACCCTTTTAGCCATAACCTTTGGTGTGGGCTGGTTACGTTATGGATGTTCCTATGTGAGGGCCACTCTACACTCCTAGAATCTCACATAGGTGGAGGCGCTAGCAAGAAACGTTCCAGAGATTCACCCCAGGCTCTCACTAGCAGAGGCTCAGACCTCCTGTGGGCCTGACAGGTATAACGCACCACACCTGGTAACATATAGGTTTCCCCTTACATACGCCATATATGCGATTGGGTGGGGGGGGGGGAATACCCGTTACACTTGTAATTGGAAAAGTTGTAAATGATGTCTCATGGTCTTCAGCAAATCCCAATGCGTTTCGCACACCATTGCTTCATCTGGGTTCTTGAAACAAAGTTATAATGCATTCATGCTTGTATCATCAGTACTCTGTATAAAAATATTGTAAGTGTGCACATGTTGGTTATACACATTATTATTTTATTAAATATTATGTTTTAAGATGTAAAGAGAAGAATGGCAGTTTTATGTGATGAACATTAACGTTATACATTAAATGTATATTTTATTCTTACCTGCTTGTTATTCTGTTTCTGCTTCCCTTCCGGTGTCAAAGACACCTTGGATTCTCTGCACAATGCCAGGGTGCATGAGAGGTCTCAATTTCTCCTCATAACGAGTATATGTTATGCAGATAGCATGACCCCACTTGGCAAACATTTTTGATGATTGATAGTGTTGAAGACATTTGTGATAATTTTCAAGAAATACACCTTTCATTTATTTTTTGTGTGTACGTAATGCATGACTATCAAAGAGGTTTTTATATTAAAGGCATTTGTAGTGTTATGATAAAGCATGCGAGAAGTGCAAATGATCGTTCAATGCATAAAAAGAAAAAAAACACACAAATAGTGCAATTCCGTATATACAATGGGGCATATGGATAAATATCCACAAAGATGTACACTCACACTCTCATGAAGATTATACGGCCTTAATCCCCAAAGGGACTCTAAATTGTAGTACTCCCAATGGGATGCGTGAATGTGGTGTTGCAGGGGATATGAAGTAGGAATCCCATGCAGATAAAAAAAGAGAGAAAAAAACCGGATGGTGCAGATGGTCACAATGTATTGAAAAATATATACAGGTAAGTCAAATACAACTCACATTGTAACCATGCATAGGGCATTGTACGAACAGCTGGGTGGTCCCCGGTGAGTGAGGTTTGGGGTGTTGGGGACGGCAGGACTCTCGCAAGGGAGCTGGTGCGCTGCAGCTCCCTTCAGCTCTTCCGTGTCTCCCACTTCCGCATCCCGACCTCATGTGGTCAAGGTCTTCACGTGATGACGTCAGCCTCCGGATCGCACTTGCCAAAGCGGCCAGGACTCTATGCATTTCGCGATTAGCTTCGTCAGGAGTCAGATAATCGCGTGACACTAGATGCTCTCTTCTAAATACTCTCTACCATCCAATCAAGACAGTCTATTTGAACCAGCCTCCCTTAGGGAACTAATATTGTATCTGACGCCCTATTCATACATGGATGGTTTATGAGTGAACCTACTGTAACACATAGTTGATGCATACAAAATTACTATACTCATTTTAATTAAACACAATAAACATGATAAAAATAATCATAATAATAATAAAACACCTAAAACATATGATGATACACAATAAATACTCTAAATACTTAATAAAATACATAAAGGTCCTACATGAGATAACATTCTACATGAGCATAAATATCAGATGAATCTTGGAACCGAGTTCTGTGAAGACATATACAAGATGGATGGAGGCATAGAGAAAATGAGACATATACAAAAGATGGAGGCATAGAAAAAATGTCCAACCATTAAAAGCTTTTAAGAAAAATACCTTCATAAATCTTTAAAAAAATACAAAAATATGTATAAAAATATAGACTCTTATTGCAAAAAGATGCATATTACATAAAATGTAATGATATTTGGTAATAAGGTATCTCAGAGAAAAGCAGCAATCTCAATATCTATATTGAGATCATCTGGTATTAGGGTCTTCATTTTAAAAATCCAATAACTCTCCCTTTGGATAAGTCTCTTGTCCCTATCCCGACCCCTCCAGTGATGTTCTAAATGTTCGATGGCTCTGTACTTAAATCCTGTCGGTTGGCTTGTGTACACTGGAAGTGTTTTGCAACACTGTGCGTTAAAATCTTCTTTTTAATGTTACCGACATGCGCTAATATACGAACTCTTACACAAGTTCTGCCTATGTATTGGAGCCCACAGGGGCACTCCAAGACGTAGACAACAAAGCTGGTCTTACAGTTAACGAACTGTTTAATCTTGAAGCATTCCCCAGTGCTGTTAGACCTGAAATTAATTTTCTCTTCTGTGCCAAACGAGCAAGCCTGGCACAAAATGCATTTGAAAAAAAACACAAGTTTGTTGAGCCACCCATTTTTTGGTTTATTACTCTTAAAAATACTCAGTGCTATTTTCTCCTTAAAATTAGATGCCTTTTTAAAAATTATACTTTGTCTAGCCTCAATGACTTTTAATAAAATTGGGTCCCCTCTCAGAATAGGCCAATGCTTGTTGACAACGTTCTTTATATCCATCGCTTTTCTGTTGTATCTTGTTATGAAAGCTGTCTGGAAATCCAAAGTGTGGTTTTTATCTTTCTTGGGGATGAGTAATTCCTCTCTTTTAATATCATCTGTTCTTTTCGTGGCTCGCTCAATCTCTTTCTGATCATAGTTCCTCTCTTGAAATCTGGACCTGAGTATTCCAGCCTGATTCTGATACACTTAATCATTTCTGCAATTTTTTTAATGCTCTTAAGCTGTCCAAACGGGATGTTGGCAATCCATCTCGGATGATGACAGCTGGATTTAAGCATATAGTTATTTGCATCGACCTTTTTAGTATGAATCTCTTGCTTTTCTATATAGATTACCAGGTCTAAAAATTCTACTTCTTTCTCACTCCATTTATTGGTGAAACTGAGATTGAGCGAATTTTCATTCAGATGTTTCAAAAACAAATCCAAAGTGACAAGATCCCCCTTCCAAATAAAGAAAATATCGTAGAATGTTCTCAGATTCCCAAACACTGAATCTGAAAACATATGGTAAAAAACAAACCGTTTGGTGAGAACCTGGTCCTATGGAAATGATTTATCGACAATATTTTCTTTATTTGGAAGGGGGATCCTCTTCTCCTCTATCTGCCATTACCGAACCCTTCCTATTCCTCCCTCTCTTTCTTTTCCCTCCTTTGAGGCTCACACTGTCCAGCTTCTCTCTCCTCTCCCTATCCACGTGGCGGCCATCTATCGCCCACATACCTCTAATCATCCTCCTTTTGTCTTTCTCTCTCACTTTGAACCGTGGCTCTCCTCCTTTCTCTCCTCCAACTCCCCTGTTCTTCTCCTTGGAGACTTCAACTGCCATATTGATGACTTCTGTCTCCCTTGGGCATCCTGCTTTCTCTCTCTAACCTCTTCTTTTGGCCTTAAACAGTTGACTGCAGCCAACACCCACAAGGATGGCCACTACCCAGACCTGGCTTTCCCTAAAAACTTTTCTCTCTCTGATTTCTCCATTTCCCCCCTTCCTCTCTCTGACCATTATCTCATCTTATTTTCTCTCTCTCACGTATCCCCTTAATAATAATAATAATCCCCTTCTCCACCTCAATCTACCCCTCACTTCTGCAGAGACCTGCACTCTATTAACCTATCAGCTTTTGATTCCACTTTATGCTCCTCCCTCTGCTCTCTCAGCTCTGCTCCGGACGCCGACAACCTGATCAGGAACTATCACTTTGCCCTGTCCTCCCCTCTTGATCTGCATGCCCTGCTTTCTCTCTGCCTTTCTTGCCCTTCTAACCCCAGACCCTGGCTAAATTTCCACACGCACATGCTGCGTTCCTGCACTCGTTCCTCTGAACACCTCTGGAGGAAATCTTACACTCTCGCAGACTTCCTCCACTACAAATGTATGCTATTCTGTTTCAATTCTGCCCTTTCAGGCTAAACAAACCTACTTTTCTTCACTAATCCTCCTGCACATGTCCAACCCACACCGACTCTACATTGTCTTCGAATCCCTACTCAGACCACACTCTGCTGTCTGTTTTTCTTCCTCCATCTCACTTTAGGACTTTGTTGACTATTTCAAGGAACAGATGGAATCCATATATCAGGACAATCCCTCTGTATCATCCTCCCATCCTACACTACTTCCTAACTCTGCTCCTGCCTTCCTTGACTCTCTTTCTGTGTCACTTTCATTTTTCTCAACACCTATTCTCTCCTAGACCCTCTACAATCTGTCTTCTGCATGGCTCACTCCACTGAAACAGCCCTCACTAAAATAACGAATGACCTACATGCTGCCAAAGAGAAAGGTCAATACACTCTGCTCATATTACTTGACCTCTCTGCAGCATTTGATACTGTGGACCGCCCCCTTCTCTTTCACATTCTCCATACTCTTGCTATCCGTAACAAAGCTCTATCCTGGATCTCCTCTTACCTCCCCCATCGTACTTTCAGTGTCTCTTTTGCTAACATCTCCTTTATCAATCTCTCTGTGGGCGTACTACAGGGCTCAGTCTTAGGACCTCTTCTCTTTTCTCTTTACACACTCTCTCTTGGTTACTGTAAGAGATGTGTGCAGAGGTACACTAATGGAGACCGATTTGGGTGAAATTAAAACATGGCTTTATTGAGCATGTTCCTTTAAACAGTGCACAGCACAAAACATAAAAGAAAACCTACTCCATTTTGGAGAATAACTAATATATGCCCCAACTTTCTGTGACTGGCTGGATAGGCCAGTTCCAAGTCCCCAAAACATATGCCAATTTACCAGGGAATAAAATATATGAACGTCTTATCTGACTGTGCTGGTCCGCCTTCTGCAGATGCAGGCGTTGCAGTCCAGCCGCTCCCAGGAATGTAAATCTGGTCTTAGTGTGTCTTGTTGTCAGCACAGCCTTTGTGCTCAATACATCATCTTCTCCTCATGTCAGTCCAGTTCTGTGCTAAGGAGTCTCTCTAAGCGGTTTCTCACAAGAGGCTTTTCTACAGCTCTGATTAACCAGGTGGAGACTGGTTAATTCACTGGCTGCAATTAATTAACTCGAAGCTTGATTTCTCATAGCTTTTAGAGGCAGCTTTGTTTTAAACAGGGATAAGTCCCTGTTACAGTGACCTAATCACATATCTTGGGTTTAAATATCACATCTATGCTGATGACACACAAATTTTCTTTTCAACCCCTGACCTTACACATGCTGTACAGACTAAAGTTTCTGAATGTCTCTCTGCTATATCATCCTGGATTGCTCTCTGCCAAATTAAATTTAAACATGTCAAAAACAGAGCTCCTCATATTTCCTCCCAAATCTGGCCGTACTACCTCCTTCTACATTACTGTTGGAAGCACCATCATACACCCAGTAGACGAAGCACGCTGCCTATGTGTTACACTCAACTCCTCTCTCACATTCTCCCCTCACATTCAAAAGGTAGCTAAAACCTGTCCTTTTTGCCACCGCAATATTACCAAGATACGCCCTTTCATCTGTTGCTCAACTGCTAAAACTCTGACATCGGCCCTCATTCTCCCCTGTCTCGACTACTGTAACCTCCTGCTGCCTGGCCTTCTGTAACGCTATGCTTACCACAAATAAGGTGGGACCCCGGTACTGAGGTGGGAATGGGTATAAACGCCACCCACAGCCACGGGGCAGGTCTGGAGTGCGGATGGTCAGGCAGCCGGGTCAGGATTGGAGAGAGTAAAATGCTTAGGTACTTGCCGAGGTCTGAGGTAGGAGCCAGTACAATGGTCAGTGTCCGTTTAGCCGTGGTCACGGGTTGGAGCCAGTAGGAGCGTAGACGTCCGTAAGCCGTGGTCAGGATTGGAGAGATGCGGAAGGTCAGAGGTAAGCCGGGTCGGTAAGCCAGAAGTGCGGAGTCCAAAGTAATAGCCGGGTCGGTACACAGGAGGTCAATCTGAAACAAGGAGCTAGGAGACATGGCAAGGCAGGACAAGGAACCAGGAAGTGGGAGAACAGGGCTAACTGGAACTATGCTCAGCCAAAGTGCAAGTGGCACAGCTGAACATATATGGGAGAGCCTGACCAATGAAAGAGGGGGCAGAGTGGAGGCGCGGCTCCACGGAGGCATGGATAGGAGGAGAGACACAGGAGATTTCCATTTTTTAATGCATGTTTAATAACGCAATATTGTAAAACTTACACTATATCATTTCTCAGGCATAACTCCCTGCCCAGCAGAACTTACAATTAAATGTTCATGCCTAAAATACATTAATTTGCTCAATGTCACAAGAAATTGACCTGGTGATTTTAACCAGGTTCACCCAACACTATCCCCTTTCATTTACATATGATGGAAACAATAAAATATTTAAAAAATCATTAATTGAAGGTCTACATGGAGTAATTACACAGTCTTCTTTATTATGCTGCTTATGATGTTTATCCTTATAAAGCTATTTATCTTCATCCTAAACACTTCGGTTTTTTTTAATTTAATACTTACATCAAAATTGCAATTCAAGATATGCAGAGAAAAGCTACCAGAGGACTATCACACTGTGAGACACTGACATCTGAGCTTGAAAGCTAGAAAAAACATCTTGTGGTTTAATATGAATCACACACTCCATATAATGTAGGCATGTCCTTCCTGGAATGACATTTTATTTTTCACTTAAAAAGTACCACCAGGATTGCCTTGAAACATCTTTATCTCTCCCACTGTGATGTTGTTATGGGGAAGAGGTCCAGGAATTTCATTCCTCTGCTTTCCCACTGTGGCTGGAAAATATGAGCACATTACATGAGCCAGATCAGTCTCTGCTCTATAGAGCACTAAAGCATAGTGCATATCTTGTAGTCTCCATCAAATAGCTCAATTTGCACAACAAAGGAGTTTATGAGAAGATAATAACATGCCATTAATCATTGCCAGAGATTGATGAAGAGGAACGTAACTGAATATTTATTACGGTTTGTAAGGAGTTTCTTTTCTTGTCCCAAAATGTCCAATATGTGGGGTATTCCATGTTGTTTTAAATGTAATGTAGCCCAGTGCCCCTGGCTACTCATTTCTCTGGCCCCAACACTATAAGTCCTGGTAAGGAGCAGGCAGTGTTGGGGTTAAATCCCTCATAACATGAGTCAGTATGTGTGTTCACCATGAGATAGATAAATTGTTGCAGTCTCCAGGTGCTAGCTGGGACCATTGGAGCATGGGGGTGGGTTTCCTGGAGGGATACTGCCCTCTTACCGGGCTTAAGGAGTGGGACTCTCCCCTGTGGTGTAAAACATGGCATCCATCCTATCTCAGTTCTGCTTTACTGGTAAAAACGCAGACACTTTCTCCTGGCTTTTTATTCTTTCAGGCAAATACAAAGCAGAGGCAAATGCCATATTTGCCAAAGTGCCATATTAAATAAGCGTACGTTATGTCGGGTTTTTGAACACGGACTGCAGTGGTATACTCATCTCTGGACCTCTCTGGACAATAGAATAGAACACCAGACACTTTGCATTAAGTTTTTAATATGAAACGCCTAAATAGATACAGTGTTGTAACTTCTTCAGTAACAAGGTCAATTCACAAAGGACCACTGTGGTATTTTTTAAACACCTGCAAGTCGACACATTACTGAAGCACATGTAGTGTACACATTAGCATTCATTACAATTCATGAATATCTGCCACCTGGCGGATGCGCGAAGAATTGCAACCAATTAAATCCGAACCATTCTCATTAAACAGATCAAGCGCGGGTGACGCCGGCATGAATGCGACATGAATACGGCATGAATATCGCATGAACGCCGCATGAACGTGGCGAAGCGTGTGGCATTCGGAAAAAGTCACCGGAAAATATCCGAGAAGTGTTCAAATAAAAGCGGCCGTGGCTGTATGTATCCGTGAATCAAGCATGATTCTAGGGTACATTTTTGAGGTATCCAGCAACTCTGGACCCCGACTACCTAGACACATTCTGACAACACTTTCTCAGCAAACCCCCCTTGAAACTCATAACCTAGGAATCCCTGCTTGCTGGCATCCCTGGAAAGGCAAAAAACACATAAAATATTTTATTATTGCACAATACATTTTATACATTACATAGTACTGGGCTCAAGGGTTGACACTTCTTGAACCCTTATTACGGATCAGGGGTAACCAAACGGGCTTAAACCTTTATTTGAGAGCCTGGTTACCCTCCTACCATCACAGTAGTTTTACAATAAATGCAGTTTATTAGTAGATTAACCCTTTGAGTGCCCGAAGGATCGCAGCAGTAGAGAGCCACAGCTCCTCATGCATGACGCTATCGCAAGATCACGTTTACCTCTCCGCAGAATCGCAGAACACAATCTCTCCTAGAAAACAAGCTGAAAACCTATGACATAGCCCCTACTTCATGGGGTACCTGGAGTCCAGGCCCCCTGATGTGATGGCTACATCATGAGGCACTCAGAGGTTTAAAGCAGAAATTCAGCCTATAATTCATTTTTGAAGTGAAACTTCTATAGGGTCACCTACCACATGAACATTTCCCTGGCAGTAAATTGCCTTGATGGTGTGAGGAATCCGCTCCTGGGTTTTGGCTGGAACTCATCCTTGCATAGCTGTGGAGTTTCCAGACAACCCCTCCTTGCTGCTGCAATCAAGAACCACCTGTTCTGGACTCACTCTGCAGTCTCCTTCATGCTGCTTGCTATGCAGCTCTGTCCCTATTGACTGCCCATGCTATTTAGGGTTAGCCTTTCCCCCAGGAAGTGGCTAAGCATAATCCAAGTCTGTTTGGATGTAATGGTGCTTGCTACAAGCACGTCTGTCTGGCCATTCTGTTCCTGTGTGAAGCACTGGTTCCCCAGTGCTAAGCTTCTAGTTCCTGTGGCCTGCTGCATATTTCCCTTGCAGAGGCCTTCATGCTGTCCTACCCCTGTCCTCCTTACAGGGGCCATTTTTCTATGCTGAAGCTGCTCCGCTGAAGTTCCTGCTTTCCTTTTCCTATGCTGAAGCTGCTCCGATGAAGTTCCTGCTTTCCTTGCTGAAGCGTCCTGCTGAAGATTTCCTAATGACGACTGTAGCTTGTGACCTCGACCATCGCTCCTATGCCGCCTGCCTTGACTCCAGCCTTGATAACGTTAACGCTGCTTTCTCCAACCCTGAACCGGCTATGTCTGACCACGGAATCCGCACTCTGGACCTGACTCCGTGGCCTAAGGTCGGTGCGTATACATCCCCACCTCAGCCCCGCAGTCCAGTACCAGTTTGTGGCAAGCATGATCGTTACAGATGGTGACAGAAGTACAGTGCAGGATGTGACATCACAGCTGGCAGAAGAGGCCATCAGCGAGGTCAGCGTTGCCAGCTCCCACCAGTCACCAGAGAGGAGGACAACACACAGTCACACCAATCCCCCGTACTAAACTTATGTGCCCCGGCTCCCCCGAGATCTCCTCCTCTTTGGACGGGGGCTGCGAGATCTGGGTGCTGTGTCCCTGCAACTCGAATGGGAGAGGAGAGAGGGGGGAGTGCTCTTGGCAGGGGACTTGGAAAGCTTGTGTCCAGTAACGAGGAGGAGGGGGGGGAGAGCACGCCATGTCCATGCAGCACCACTGGATGGAGGGAGGGGGGGAGAGCGCTGAGCGTGCCGTGTCCCAGCAGCTCGGAGAGAGAGGGAGGGGGGAGGAGAGTGCTGAGTGCGCTGTATCCCCGTAGCGCAGAGGGACTAGAGAACTGATCGCGCCGTGTTCCAGTAGCTCGGAGGGAGGGGGGAAAGAGTGCTGAGTGCGCCGTATCCCCGTAGCTCGGAGGTGGGTAGAGCGCTGAGCACGCCATTGCCCCTGTAGCTCGGAGGGGGGGGGGGGGAGAGAACGCATAAGCACGGTGTCCTCGGAGGGAGGTGGGGGGGGAGCACTGGGATTGCCTGCAGGACATGTTGAGCGCTCCCTTCACCCCAGCGCCACACTTGGAAGACACAAACACTGACACACACACACAGTGATACACACACACACACACTGACTGACACACACATACAGTGACGCACACACACTGACTGGCACGCACACACACACGCACACTGACTGATGCACACACACACTGACTTGCGCGTGCACACACACACTGACTGATGCGCACACACACACTGACTGGCGCGTGCACACACACTGACTGACGCGCAAGCACACCTACTGACTGACGCGCACGCGCACACACACTGACTGACATGCACACACACAGTGACACACACAAGGAATTCACAGTTACTATATATATATATATAGAAGTGCAAATAGCTAAAACACGCGTTCTAAGTCAAACTTCTTTGTGTTTTGTCACTGAAATTGTGTTTTGATTTTTAATTAAAAATATCATCACAAATACAAATTGTGTGACAAAACAGTGGCAAAAACAAAGACGTTTCACTTAAAATGTGCGTGCTCGGCACACCCACACACTTTTTTTGTAAAGCGGTGGCTGGTCCAGCTAGCTCTCTACCTACTCTGTCATGTAAGTTCTAGTAAGACACAGACAGTGACAGGCTCTCTTATGGGATTTTCCCCCTCATCATGCTGATTTCCTGAGTGATGGGAGTTGTGAGGCATGTGCTCCCTCTTTGACCTACAGGAAGGAAGTGCCTAAATTATAGTATGTAGTTCAGCGCCTTAGGGGTGGGTCCTTCACTCTGTGATTGGGGTTCCAACTATCTCTTCATGGGGTAGGAGCTCTGAGCTCTCCACATGAGAGACATGTGCTCAGTCCCACATGGGCTGAGGCACTAATTCAATCCAGAGAGGCCTCATTACCAGCAGGCCAGTACCATCCAGAATCCAGGGATCTACCTTATCAACTAAAGCATTCACTGTAGCAACATCGCAGTGGCTGCTATAATAAAGATCATCCTCATTTATACTTCTGGCTCCGCGGCAGTCTGTGTGGGGGGTATATTGTGAGTAAGGACTGTCATAGCAGGGACCGCCTTCAGCCTTTCTGAAGCCCATTATGTCTGGAGGCTCTGTCGCCAAAAAGAAGAACCAGAGGAATCCCTAAAAGTCTGCCTGTCTTCCCCCACACCATTGCGGGTGCCTCAGTTCTCTTGTGCCAAACAGGTAACCACCACTACACCTAGCAATAGCCATGACTAAATCTCCCAGAGGGGAGGGGGGACGACGACATGTGCTACACATGATTGGAACCTGTTACCTTATAGAGTTAAACTGCTCTATTGTCAGCTCTAGGGACCTACCAGTTTGTGAGCTACTTACAGTTTTAGCTACCTGTGCACGTCCTGTTTTTGAAGTGAAACTTCTTTGCTGGCACCTACAGGGATTTCATGGGGAAAAATCCTTGCGTTGTAACGAAAAACCGTGACACGAAAGACGTCACAATAGTAATAGGTGCGAGCCGTTGCTTGCGCCCATAGCGTGTTCCCTTCGCGCATGCGCAAAAACCATTGCCGGGTCTCGCCACACATGTGCAGCAGCGACCGGACTCAGCGCTTGGGAGACTGAGGCACCCAGAGGTGCACACACACACACAGGCAGACTCACACACACACACACAGAGGCAGACACAGGCAGACACACACACGCGCAGAAGAAGGCACATGCACACACAGAGGCAGACGCACACACACACAAAGGCACCAGAGACCCACGCACACACACACACACACACAGAAACACACGCACACACAAAGAGAAGCGTACATGCACACATGCACACACGCACTCAGAGACAGTTAGTATAACTATATAATAGCTATTTAACTATGCAAATAGCTAAAACAAAGGTCTGTGCCGAACACACGCGTTCTAAGTCAAACTTAAGTCAGACACTCTCTCTCCCTCTCTTCAATATGACACTCTCTCCCCCTCCCCTAAATGACACTCTCTCCCCCTCCCCTCAATATGACACTCTCTCCCCCTCCTCTCAATATGACACTCTCCCCCTCCTCTCAATATGACACTCTTTCCCCCTCCCCTCAATATGACACTCTCTCCCCCCTGTACCTCACATCACTCCCCCCCCCTGCCCCTCACATGTCATCAGCCCCCCCCCCTCACATGCAAGCAGCCCACCCCCCCTCACATGCCAGCAGCCCACCCCCCCTCACATGCCAGCAGCCCACCCCCCCTCACATGCCAGCAGCCCACCCCCCTCACATGCCAGCAGCCCACCCCACCTCACATGTAAGCAGCCCACCCCCCCCCCCCTCACATATCAGCAGCCTACCCCCCCCCCACCTGTGCACCAGCCCGTTTTTCACACCTTCACCCCACCAGCCCGTTTTTCACACCCACACCCCACCAGCCCGTTTTTCACACACACACACACACACACACACACACACACACACACACACACACACACACACACACACACACACCTCTTTTAGATCAGCACATCCTCTCTCCCCGGTACTAAGCCCCGCCCCCCAACATCCTGCTCATGCTGCTGCTGCCCCCGCGCACCGCAAAACCCGGGGGCGGGGAGGGGTGGAGGAGGGGAGGAGGGGGGTGGAAGAGGGGAGGAGGGGGGGTGGAGGAGGGGGGGGGATGAATCGCCGCCATTTTTTTAAAAAAAAATGTAAAAAAATTTTTAAAAAACTGGCGCCCGGCCGGAGTCATCGCGGGCCGCACAGAGAGGTCAGGCGGGCCGCATGCGGCCCGCGGGCCGTATGTTGTGCAGCCCTGCTATACAATGTTACATAGTTACATAGCAGATGACGTCGAAAAAAGACTGTCAAGTTCAACCCATATTCAATTTAGATGACAGATACAGATGTAGCTAACCTAATTGTCTTCGGTACTGCTGTGGCGATTGCGGCACCAGAGGATTGACGCTGCGGAGGTCCCATTCGGAAATGTGTAGACACTATATCCGGCGCCAAGGACTTTTACTTTTGCAGGCGCACCACCGGAAACAGTAAGTCTAGCTACATCTGTACTTATCCTATATTTGTCTTTACAGTATATTGATCCAGAGAAAGGCAAACAAAAAACCCCAATGAAACATTATCCAATGATATCGCATAAGAGGAAAAGTAAATTCCTTCTTGACTCCAATAATGACAATCCTATTTCTCCCTGAATCAATATCCTTCCAATGTTTACTTATTTGGTATATCCCTGTATACCTTTCGTTTCTAAAAGAGATGTCTAAACTTTTTTTTTTTTAAATATCTATTGTATCTGCCATCACAGTCTCCATGGGTAATGAATTCCACATTTTAACTTCCCTTACTGTAAAGAACCCTTTCCTTTGTTACTGGTGAAATCTCCTTTCCTCCAACCTTAAAGGCATGACCCTGTGTAATTTGTACTGTCCTTGGGATGCATTGTTCTTTTGAAAGCTCCTTGTATTGACTGTGCATATATTTGTATATAGTTATCATATCCCCTCTTACTAATGTAAAGAAATCTAAATTAGCTAGTCTCTCCTCACATATCAGATTTTCCATCACCTTTGTTGGCTCTTTTCTGTACATTTTCTAGTTCCATAATGTTTTTTAAGGAGTGCTGCTCACTTGATATTACAACATTCAGTAATGCCCCTCACGTAGTTGATTCCTCAATAATTTGGGTCATGTAATTGTCTTTTAGCACACCCAAAAACCTGTTTCCTTTAGTTGTAATGCTAATCTCATTGCTCCAGTGTATGTTCGGATAATTAAAATCACACATTATTAAAACGTGGCCTAATTTTGCTGCCTTCTCCATTTGCAAAAGTATTTTGGCTTCCTCAAGCTCATAGATACTTGGTGGTTTACATCATAACCTCAGAAACATATTTTTTTGTACTTTTACCTCCACTGACAATTTCTGTCCACAAAGTCTCTACATTTTCATCATCCCTCTCCCACTCCTTCTCTTAAAAATATGCATAGGAGTTAGTAAGCTGAATACCCCAATATTTAATTGAATGATTACTCCATTTAAAGATGACGTTCCCTCAGCAATACTAATGTTCAATGCTACAGATTTATCGTTATAATTTATAAAGCCTGATATATATTTTTTAAGCAGTCTAGTTCACTAAATAAATTTGGCTAAGAGTTTGGTTAGTGATAATAAAATATTTTTGTAAATTGGACACCAGAGATGTTGGGGTTTTATCTGATGTTAGAGGCAAGTGGTTCTGCAGTTAATACGAATATAAGAAGGGAGTGTGGGCAACCCTAGCATGTAATACTTCTTTTTGGTATTAAGTTAGAAGTACAGTTAGGTCCGGAAATAATTGGACACTGATACAAGTTTTGTTATTTCGGCTGTGTACCAAAATAAATTCAAGTTACAGTTAAATAATGAATATGGGCTTAAAGTGCAGTCTATCAGCTTTAATTTGAGGGTAATCACATCCAAATTGGAGGAAGGGTTTAGGAATTACATGTCTTTAATATGTAGCCCACTCTTTTTCAAGGGACCAAAAGTAATTGGAAAATTGACTCAAAAGTTGTTTCATGGACAGGTGTGTGATATTCCTTTGTTATTTCATCATCAATTAAGCAGGTAAAAGGTCTGGAGTTGATTCCAGGTGTGGCTTTCGCATTTGGAAGCTGTTGCTGTGAACCCACAACTTGCGGTCAAAGGAGCACTCAATGCAAGTGAAACAGGGCATCCTTAGGCTGCAAAAAAAAGAAAATCCACCAGAGAGATACAGTAGCAGGAACATTAGGAGTGGCCAAATCAACAGTTTGGTACATTCTGAGAAAAAAAGAACGCACTGGTGAGCTCTGCAACACAAAAAAGGCCTGGACGTCCACGGAAGACAACAGTGGTTGATGATTGTAGGATCCTTTCCATTTTAAAGAAAACCCCGTTTATAACATCCAGCCAAGTGAAGAACACTCTCCATGAGGTAGGATTATCATTATCCAAGTTTACCATAAAGAGAAGACTTCACGAGAGCAAATACAGAGGGTTCACCACAAGGTGCAAACCATTCATAAACCTCAAGAATAGAAAGGCCAGATTAGACTTTGCCAAACAATATCTAAAAAAGCCAGCCCAGTTTTGGAACAGCATTCTTTGGACAGATGAAACTAAGATCAACCTTTACCAGAATGATGGGAAGAAAAAAGTATGGAGAAGGCTTGGAACGGCTCATGATCCGAAGCTTAGCACATCATCTGTAAAACACAGTGGAGGCAGTGTGATGGCATGGGCATGCATGGCTTCCAATGGCACTGGGTCACTAGTGTTTATTGATGATGTGACAGAAGACAGAAGCAGCCGGATGAATTCTGAAGTGTATAGGGATATATTGTCTGCTCAGATTCAGCCAAATTCAGCGAAGTTGATTGGACGGCGCTTCACTTTACAGATGGGCAATGACCCAAAACATACTGCGAAAGCAACCCAGGAGTTTTTTAAGGCAAAGAAGTGGAATATTCTGCAATGGCCGAGTCAATCACCTGATCTCAACCCGATCGAGCATGCATTTCACGTGCTGAAGACAAAACTTAAGGCAGAAAGACCCACGAACAAACAACAACTGAAGACAGCTGCAGTAAAGGCCTTGCAAAACTAAAAAAAGATATACCCTATAACTCAGCGCAAAAAAATATATAAAGTGTAAATACAATATGTGAATAATAAGCTTATTGCTAAGTGAAAGCTGCCACGGGGTCTCTGCCAAACAAATTCCTCACAAACTCATTACAGTCAATTATACAAAAAATGCAATGACCCAGCGCTTCACGCTACAACAATACCCCAGTCCAATGATTAGTCCATATAGATATGGAAAGTTCTTTTCAATATTCCAGCTGATGGAGCGATGGTGATCCAACTGCTGGCTGCTGGTTCCGAATTTAAAAAAAAAAACACATGTACACGTAGGATATTGCATGGATTGCTCCTTTAAAATGCATAGCTTCATTATAAGATATCTCACAGTTTGTACACATTCAGAAAAAATCAAAAAGGTAAGGAGAGGTAGTCACACTCGTCATGTTCAGTGCCCTCTGACCATTGTAATAGTATTCCAGAATTTCTGAAAAACTAGTGTAGCCCCCTGTAAACAGCACAGGCTATACCTATCTCCTTCCTACCGTGGTAAGTCCTGTTATGGGCAGGCACCAGTAGTGATCATGGGTTTTCCCCGCCTTAAGCCCTGACTTGATTGGTGGAGGTAGGCCCCCTGACTCTGTGTGCAGGCAGAGACACAGGGGAGGGATCTGCTGACATCATGATAGGCGGGGCTGTCTCTATTTAGTGGGCTGCTCCTGTGAGTCTGAGAGGAGTTAGTTAGTGCTGAAGCAGAGAGTTGGTGTGCTGAAGCCGAGTCTGGAGAGAGTGCTGAAGCAGAGTCTGAGCTTGGAGCATGCAAAGGAGAGGAGAGGAGAGACTCAGCCACCTTGAGTAGAGCTGATAGCACCATAGACCCGGTGGACCAATGCCCCTCACCCCAATGCTGGGGTGATGGGGAAAATCCATCCCCCACCCAGAGGATAACCTCTGAGGTGGGCAGCGGGGTATTGATGCCCCAGCCCAGACCATCCTGTCGGAGGATAAACTTGGAGGGAAGGAGAGGAGGAAAGGCCTGTACAGGGAGGAGGGTCGAGTGATAAGCGGGACATTGCTGTTGTTGTTGTGGCTGCTTGTCGCCACTACATTTGGAGGCGCTGATCCGACAAATAAAGAGAGACAATACTTTTATATCAAGACTGTTGTGTGATTCTGGAGCATCCACCCTGGGACCAGGGTTCACTCTTCTATACAGGTCCTATCCCACATCCCTGGGAGTATAGAGGATGGAGGCGCTGCACCACTAAAGCATGGAGGCTACTACCCCAGAAGCCTGGCCCTGTGATCCCCCACACCATCGCGGGAGGCTCAGGCCCTCCTGTTCCACACAGGTACGCACCATTAAGTACATGTAATCCGCCCTCACACACCCTAGATATGTCAGATGAGTCTGGGGGGGGGGGGGGAATATGGGTTACACTACCTTAGCAGTCGTACCTTTTTTATTATTGAATTTGTGCCGGTTGAGGGGATCCCGCCACGAAGATGTTGCACACCACTGAAGATTTAATCGAATCCTATTGGACAAACAGGTAAGCTCCTCGGGGCAGGGACTCCTCTTCCGAAATGTTACTTTTATGTCTAAAGCACTTATTCCCATGATCTGTTATTTATATTATCTGTTATTTATTTGATTACCCCATGTATTACTACTGTGAAGCGCTATGTACATTAATGGCGCTATATAAATAAAGACATACAATACAATACAATACAACAGGAGCGCAGGGTAAATACACGTTTGTATACACATTCAGCAAAGTCAGTTAAATCATACCACTAGTAAAATAGGAGGTATTGTAAACATGCACAGCTGTGGCCTTTTAAAACTACTGGGTAATTTTCTGTTGTTGATTTTTAAAAACTCAAATGGAAAAATTACAGTTAACAACTTCAATCTACTCTCCCGGGGTCGGCAACCTGCGGCTCTTCCCGCAGCTATTTCCAGCTCTCTATCCTGCAAGCATACCTAATCTTGCCTGATCCGCAAAGGTGGCCTGCTCGAAGGTGTCCTTGGAGGTGCCTGTTCAGGCAGCTTTCTATAGACTGGTAGAAGGGAGGTTCCCCTGACAGGCACCTCCATGGGCACCTCCATGGGAACCTTTCAGCAAGCAGCT
The DNA here is from genome assembly GCF_040206685.1 of Ascaphus truei. Taxonomy (NCBI): domain Eukaryota; kingdom Metazoa; phylum Chordata; class Amphibia; order Anura; family Ascaphidae; genus Ascaphus; species Ascaphus truei. The sequence continues at coordinate 197,342,144 of NC_134483.1, read as the reverse complement.
CGGCAGGCTCCATCCACAGGACTCTAACAGGACCCCTCACTCCTCCAGGGCAGCCATTAGGATGCCGACACACTCAGATTCTCTCCTCCAATATCCCTGCCCCTTTCTCTCACTCCTCTCTCTCTCATCTCTCTCACTCCTCTCTCTCATCTCTCTCTCCTCTCTCACACTCCTCTCTCTCATCTCTCTCACTCCTCTCTCTCATCTCTCACTCCTCTCTCACACTCCTCTCTCTCATCTCTCTCACTCCTCTCTCTCATCTCTCACTCCTCTCTCACTCCTCTCTCTCATCTCTCACACTCCTCTCTCTCATCTCTCTCTCACTCCTCTCTCTCATCTCTCACTCCTCTCTCTCCTCTCTCACACTCCTCTCTCTCATCTCTCACACTCCTCTCTCTCACTCCTCTCTCTCATCTCTCTCACTCCTCTCTCTCTCACTCCTCTCTCTCATCTCTCTCACTCCTCTCTCTCATCTCTCACACTCCACTCTCTCATCTCTCTCACTCCTCTCTCTCATCTCTCTCTCATCTCTCTCACTCATCTCTCTCCTCTATCATCTCTCTGTCCTCTCTCTAATTCCTCTCTCTCCTCTCTCATCTCTCTCACTCCTCTCTCATTACTCTCTCTTCCCATCTCTCTCATCTTTCTCTCTCACTCCTATCTCTTCCCGTCTCTCACTCCTCTCTCTTCCCATCTTTCTCTCTCACTCCTCTCTCTTCCCATCTTTCTCTCTCACTCCTCTCTCATCCCATCTCTCTCACTCCTCTCTCTTCCCATCTCTCTCACTCCTTTCTCTTCCCGTCTCTCACTCCTCTCTCTTCCCTCTCTTCCCTCTCTCACTCTCTCTCACTACTCTCTCATCCCATCTCTCTCACTCCTCTCTCTTCCCATCTCTCTCACTCCTCTCTCTTCCCATCTCTCACTCCTCTCTCTTCCCGCCTCTCACTCCTCTCTCACTCTTCTCTCTTCCCGTCTCTCACTCCTCTCTCTTCCCTCTCTCACATTCTCTCACTTCTCTCTCTTCCCGTCTCTCTCACTCCTCTCTCTTTCCGTCTCTCTCACTCCTCTCTCTTTCCGTCTCTCTCACTTCTCTCTCTCACTCCTCTCTCTCTCCTCTCTCTCACTCTTCTCTCTTCCCGTCTCTCACTCCTCTCTCTTCCCATCTCTCACTCCTCTCTCTTTCCGTCTCTCTCACTCCTCTCTCTTTCCGTCTCTCTCACTTCTCTCTCTCACTCCTCTCTCATCTCTCTCTCCTCTCTCTCCTCTCTCATCTCCTCTCTCTCATCTCTCTCACTCCTCTCTCATTACTCTCTCTTCCCATCTCTCTCATCTTTCTCTCTCACTCCTATCTCTTCCCGTCTCTCACTCCTCTCTCTTCCCATCTTTCTCTCTCACTCCTCTCTCTTCCCATCTTTCTCTCTCACTCCTCTCTCATCCCATCTCTCACTCCTCTCTCTTCCCATCTCTCTCACTCCTCTCTCTTCCCATCTCTCACTCCTCTCTCTTCCCTCTCTCACTCTCTCTCACTACTCTCTCATCCCATCTCTCTCACTCCTCTCTCTTCCCATCTCTCTCACTCCTCTCTCTTCCTGTCTCTCACTCCTCTCTCTTCCCGTCTCTCTCACTCCTCTCTCTTCCCTCTCTCACTCTCTCTCACTCTTCTCTCTTCCCTCTCTCACTCTCTCTCACTCCTCTCTCTTCCCGTCTCTTTCACTCCTCTCTCTTTCCGTCTCTCTCACTCCTCTCTCTTTCCGTCTCTCTCACTTCTCTCACTCACCCCTCTCTCTCTCACTCCTCTCTCTCTCCTCTCTCTCACTCTTCTCTCTTCCTGTCTCTCACTCCTCTCTCTTCCCGTCTCTCACTCCTCTCTCTTCCCGTCTCTTTCACTCCTCTCTCTTCCCGTCTCTTTCACTCCTCTCTCTTCCCGTCTCTCTCACTCCTCTCTCTTCGTGTCTCTCTCACTCCTCTTTCTTACCGTCTCTCTCTCTTCTCTCTCTTCCCATCTCTCTCACTTCTCTCTCCCATTCTCACTCGTCTCTCACTCCTCTCTCTCTCTCTCTCTCTCACTCCTCTCTCATCTCTCTCACTCCTCTCATGTCTCTCACACCTCTCTCATCTCTCTGACTCCTCTCTCCCGCCCCCCCCCCTCTCTCTCTCTCTCTCTCTCTCACACTCACATTCATCTTTCTTCCCATCTCTCTCACTTCTCTCATCTCTCTGACTCCTCTCTCTTCCCATCTCTCTCACTCCTCCCATCTCTCTCACTCCCCTCTCCCCCCTTCCCCCTCTCTCTCCTTCCCCCTCTCTCTCCTACTCCATCTCTTTCCTTCCCCCTCTCTCCTTCCCCTCCCTCTCTCTTCCCATCTCTCTCACTCCTCCCTCTTCCCATCTCTCTCACTTCCCTCTCCCCCTTCCCCCCTCTCTGTCCTTCACCCTCTCTCTCTCCTACACCATCTCTCTCTCCTTCCCCTCCCTCTCTCCTTCCGCTCTCTCCCTCTCCTCACCCTCTCCCTCTCCTTCCCCTCTCCCTGTCCTTCCCCTCTCCCTCTCCTTCCCCATCTCTCTCCTTCCCCCCTCTCTCTCCTTCCCCCTCTGTCTTTCACACTCCTCTCTCTTTCCTTCTCCCTCTCTCTCCTCTTTCTCTCCTCCCCCTCTTTCTCTTGTCCCCCCTCTTTCTCTCCTTCCCCCTTTTTCTCTCCTTCCCCCTCTCTCTGTCTCATTCCCCACTCACTCTTCTTCCCCCTCCCTTCTTCCTCCTCTCTTTCCCCCTCTCTCTTTAACCCCCCCATGTCTTTCCCCCCTCTCCCTCTATATCTCCGCATATCTCATTCTCCCACCCCTAAGGCCGTGCTTATAGAGCTGGCGACGGCAACGAGACCGATGACGTCGCCCATCGCCACCCGCTATTGTTGTAATTTGTTTTTTTAGCGACGGTCGCCAGTGACGTCACTAAAGGGGGCGGGTCGCGCAATTTGATTGGTTTAGAGACAGTCACACATATAGTCACAATATGTTGTGCGGTGTGGGGTTTAATGGAGCATATATATATATATGTGTGTATTTGGGGGGGGGTAGTGTGTGTATTCGGGGGGCGGGGGGTAGTGTGTGTGTATTTGGGGGGGTCATGTATGTATTTTTTGGGGAGGGTAGAATATGTATGTATTGTGTATTAGTAAATGGCACTGTTTTGCACAGAAAAACAATGATAAAAACTAAATAAAGGACTTATTATTGTGAGATGCATTTTATCCCCCCACATATTTCTTGTATGTTAATGCTTATACGCATGCGTTGCGGCTCTTGGAATATTTTGGAGAACTATTTTTTTTTTTAACTGGCTCTTCTTACTTGAAAGGTTGCAGACCTCTGTACTAGAAGGACAAGATTAAATCCCAAAACTAGGAATGGTGATTACCGGATCAACAAAAGTACAGACTATGATGCATTGTAAGCCTTCAATGTGATTTTAATGCCCAAGGAGCAGTGGTAATGTGATGTTCTCAAACAGCTAGAATGAGGTTTCATTATGGGCTATCTCATTGGACATTTACCGCCTGAATGCAATCTGGAATTTCCAATCTTGGATCTCCTCCGTGAACTGAACCTGGGATTTCTCATTTGGGATCTTGCACCTGAATTCAAAATGGGACCTTCCATCTGATATTTCCCATCTCAGCACACAGTTCTCTGTTGCCAAAATAAAATGCTTTATTATGGAGGATTACACCCACCACTGTGTTTAACTATGATCCTGTTTATTCAAATTCTATAATAAAATGGAACAAGGAAACTATTTGTTCTTTCATGTGTATAAAGCAGATACACTGATTACAGAATAGAACAGGATTATAATGATCACTGCTCTATAATCTATAAAATGAAGACAGAAGAGAACTTGGATCAGGATGAATAGGAATAGAGAGATTTTTCTTAATGAGTGTGGGGAAAGAGCTGCTCTACTGTAGATGTGGGAGAGAATGATTCCTGTATCACTTTGCTATCGCTATTAAGAATCAAGTACTGTATAACAAATATACTACTTTTTAGTGGCAATGAGTTAGGTAGCTTTCATCTACAACAATAGTGCATCATATTCTAATACAGCTGAACAATCTAAGTATGCTTATAACACCTTCATATAAAGGGTACACCTTTATGAAATATAAGTAGTGAGTTACATTTTTAGAACCTGTGCGTCACTTACTTTTAAACCAGCTGCAGCCTAACAGCTGTGATGCATTTCATTTAACATCACATGTACAGTATTTGTGTTCATAGCTTCTAAGCACACATTTGTTTAAGTTATTATGTCTGCAATGTGTATACATGTACATTGGATGATTTCTAAACAAATTCCTAAGGATGCCTAAGTGCTGTAGTTGTCTTTGGACCACATTGAACTTCTACCCTGATTTTGCAGCAGGAAAGTTCTTAAGGGCTGTGGATACTGGATGTTCAGAAAAAGTCTCCTTCTACTTGACGCAATACACGTTTGCAGGTCTATGTCATCAGGTACCCAAGTCTAAAATTCAAAGGGTTCTATTCTATAAGCCACTTATCGAGCACATATCGGCCAAAATGCCTACTGTTAAGGGTTCAAGCGCACATACCATAATGTGAATAACAAGTGAACAAACTTGTGATAACAAATGAAATAATATTACTTTGTGGAAGTAGTGCAGCTCCAGAAAAGGACTCAATCCGAAGTCCAAGCAGAAAACTGAAGCAGAGGATAAAGAGTGCAAATACTCCCCAGATATAAAAGACAAGAAAAAACACACAGGTGCTATTCTGTAAGCCTCGATAAGTGGGCGATAATGACATAAATCGCCGGGTGAGCGGCGATAAGCCACTTAACAGCAGGTTCTGAAACTCGAGAAATTCTAGTAGCCTTGATTAGCTTATTGAGGCAAATCCCGGCTTTAGAATGGCGAGTTTCTCCCAAAATATTCACACCAGGACACGGTGGCGAGGCTGGTGAGAAGCTGCTGAGAAGGCGGCAAGACAGGACTTAGAAGAAAAAAAAAGCATTTTTTCTGCATTGGATTGAAGCCGGGAGTCTCCGTATCTGTGTAACACAGCCCCCCTTTCCCCCGTCCCCCCCAATCGCAGATAGGGACCATGTGGGGAAATCTACATATGTTACCAGGTGTGGTGCATTACCTGATACGCTCACAGAAGGCCTGAACCTCTGCCGTTGGGAGCCTGGGGTTACCTGATTATTCGAATACAGCGCCTCCACCTGTAAGGGTTCCCAACAGGGTGGGATGGTCTTCTTACAGGAACAACAAATGATAATAATGCACGCACACAGTATATGGTAGCAACCGTTTTACTATAACTAATAACCTCGGTACTCTGTACCACACAGCAAGATGCATATAACCGTAGAAGTTCACCAACACACACATCAACATAGGTATCCCCCAAAGTGCCTGGGTGCTGGGCACCAATTCCCTGATGTCCCTTATGTCCAAACCCCCCAAATGTGTTTGAGATAGCGCTATCCCGTGGAGTGTTAGTGCACTACTATAGGTACCTGCCCGGGGCTCCGGCCCCCGGGTACAGCAAGATAACAGGATTGGATTCGCCTGATCCGATGTGACGTCCGCCTACGCGTAGGGTGAATTCCGGCGTGGATAATATCACTGTGCACCGTACCGTCTATACCTTGGGTTTGGTCCGTCTCTGGCCCGCTGGCTGCAGTCACTGCGTGGCGGGGTCCTCCGTGAAGATAGTCTCTATCTAGGGGGGGGGGGGTCTGAGCTCAGACCCAGTGATCAGGCTGCGTGGTTCCTTGGGTTAATCAAACAGCTAAAGGGGCAGATCTCCTTACTTAAGGCCTATCCCTGAAGTAACCACAAGCTGGGGCAAGGGTAATAGTTATCTGGAGCCTATGGGGGTGTCTGGCCTAGTGCAAGGGGCTACTGCTCCCCTGCACCCTCACTTACCCAGCTCCCGGCTCCAACTCCCTTCTCTCTCCGCGCGCAAAAAGTATCCATTCCCTGCTGCAGGGAATCCTTGACCCTCATTGGCTGCTCTGGGACACCTGGTACATGCCTTCCTAGGCCTCATGGGAATTGTAGTCCCGCGGTGACTACTAACCATTGGGGCCGCGTGTGCGATCGTACTGCGCATGCGCGACTCTTTAATGGCCACCGCAGCTCCCGATCGCTATCTGCGCATGCGCAACCACTGTTCATGTGCGTGCATATCCATAATGGCGGCCCCCGCAAGCCGGGTGCGCCGCAAAGAACCGGCTCACCTCACCAGCCGCCCGAAACCCGCAACTCCCCCCGCAGGAGGTAGGAACCATGGGAGTGCCAAGGGGAACTTGGCTACATCTGATACTCATTAATATCAGCACCGGAGACCCCCGGCATGAATCCCATGGAATAAAAATGCATTTACAGGCAACTTCATTACCTTAGCAGCAAATGGCTAAGGCAATGAAGGGGTTAACCCCTCCCGCTACCCATCCACCAAGGGCCAAATACCCCCTTCACCCACCCCCACTACTCACAATAAACATTAAAAACACAACACTAATACACACTACCTCTACCCCCACATGATTGATACCAGAGGCCGTGGGTGACAGGGGGTCATCAGGTGGTCCCTGTGGGTGTCTTGGGCCTCTCTGGATGTTCCCACTGGTGTCTGGGGGACCTCAGGTGGTCCCTGCGGGGGTCCTCAGGTGTTCTCTGCGGGTGTCCGGGAGTCCTCAGGTGGTGTGACGGTTCAGGGGATTCCTTCCCCTTCATGTGTCCCTGATGTCACACACTCACCTACCCTCTCTGTCCCTTCCCCTGCCAGCCTCCCTTCTTGTACCCACTCCTGTCCCTCTCTGGCAGCCTCTGACGCCGTTCCTACACCATGGCGCGCGCCCCGCAAGACTGATGCACCCGCGCGGTTCCCAAGCCCCTGCTGCGGCGTTCCCCACTCTCAGCCCCCCTCGGTATCTGCTCCCATCCCCTTACCTTTGGCGGCTGTTCCCTCCATTCCTCCATCCTCCTCTGCAGTGTCCCCCAGCGCGGCATTCCGCACGCCTCGCGACGCAGCCTGTGCGCGCGCACTCTCAGATTACAGAGGGCGCACACACACGCTCCTCTTCTAGGAGTTTCCAGCCTCCTGACTCCTCCTCCCATGCCCTGCAAGCGATCTCCCTTACTGGTTCCCCTGTCTCCTCCCCTGTCTCCTCCTCTTCTCCTCCTCACCTATCCCTAATGTCTACCACTTCACCTTCTGCTCCTTCCCTCTCTCCTATTGGTGTTCCCTCCTTTATATCCCCTGCCTGTCCTTTCTCTCATTGCTCTGCATAGCTTCTGTTATCCCTGTGTGTGCAGTCCTATGCTTGGCTCTCCTCTGTGTTCCAGCTTGTTCCTGCTCCTGCTTATCTCTGGATCTCCCTGGTTTGACCTCTGCTTGTCCTGGACCACCCTGCTTTCTGTTGCCCTTGAACCCTGCTTACGAACTCTACCTTGCGACCTCTGTAACCCCTGGACTATGGCTTACGAACTTGACGACTCTGACTTCTGGATCCCTGGACACTGGCGCACGGACATCACTATCCTTACTTTGTACTCCCAAGGCGTTGCAAGTATCACTAACTATCTTTCAACAGGCCCGGCAACGCCATACCACACTCCGGGCACGCCCTCTCTGCTGTGGGTGCATGGTAATACCCTTCCCACTTCAGTATTGGGGTCTTGCCAGGTCTGCGGGCATACAGGCGTGGCATTATGCAGAGCCTAACAAATGCAGACCCCCCTGAGGTGGTTACAGGTGTTTCACTTGAGGCCTTACAATTTATGAGCAATCAGCTGTCCACAGTCTCCCAGCAATTGGCTAGCCTCTCCCTTCAGGAGACTCCCATGGCTCCAGCACCCCCGGTTACCACGACCTATGCCAACTCTGGACCCTGTATTCCATCACCTAATCGCTACGATGGGGACCCCCTCGCCTGCCGCGGTTTCCTAAACCAATGCGAGGTGCAATTCGAGATGTCCCCCTCCCTGTTTCCCACTGGTCGTTCTAAGGTGGCTTACATCTACGCCTTGCTTACTGGTGACGCCCTCGCTTGGGCCTCTCCCCTCTGGGAACCTAAGAGCGAACTAACCCAAGACTATCCTAAATTCAGGCGCGAATTTCAGCAAGTATTTGATACTCCTGCACAGCGCGAGACAGCCGCATTCTCTCTCTTCCATATTTCACAGGCCCGAAGATCTGCTGCCAAGTACGCAATCAAGTTCCGTACTCTCGCCGCAGAGACCCAATGGAATGATGAGGCACTCGCCGCTGCATATTGGCACGGACTCTCAGACACCTTGAAGGATGATCTTTCTACTCATGCCCGGCCTTCTTCCCTGGAGTAGTTGATTACCCTGAGCGTACGCATGGACCAGCGTACCCAGGAGCGACGGCACTAGAGACACTGTTCTCGTTCTCTTCCTTCCTCTGTTGTCTCTCACAGGTCTTCTACTTCGCCCCTGCTGGCACTGGATGCCACGGAGCCGATGCAAATCGGTAGCCAACAACTTCGGGCCGCGGAGAGAATGCGACGCCGTCAGAAAGGACTCTGTTTCTACTGTGGTTCTTTGGAACATCATCTCCAGAATTGTCCCCTGAAGCCGGGAAACGGGAACACCCAGTAAAGGTAGAGGGGCTTCTACTGGGTACTGTCTCTCCTTGCCCCTCTCTCTCCGAAAATCTCCCAAAGAAGTTTATGCTTCCTGCCACTCTGGAGGGTCCTGGCCTATTCCTGCAGGTAAAAGCTTTCATTGATTCTGGATCTCGTGGTAACTTCCTGGATCAAACCTTCACCTCTGAGAATCAAATCACTATGGTTAGGAGAAAAGCACCTATTGGTCTCGAGGCCATCGACGGTTGACCGCTTCAGCCAGCATTTATCATCTGGGAGTCCATTCCTCTCACACTGACCTTGTCAGATGGTCATAAAGAGGTAATAATTTTCGATATTTTTCATTCTCCGACTGTTCAACTTATTTTAGGATTGCTTTGGCTTCAATTCCACAATCCGCGCATTGATTGGACCGGCACCCTGCCTATCCAGTGGCCTTCTTCCGCTGACTCTGCTCCTACGGCTCTTCCTGTTGCGGTGCTTGCCGGCCTGGATCCCGTTCCTTTCAATCTATTGATCCTGCCGACCGTGTATCATGAGTAGGTGGATGTGTTCAACAAGGTACAAGCTGAGGTTCTACCTTCCCATCGTCCGTACGATTGTCCTATCGATTTGATTCCAAAGTCGAAATCGTATCCTTTGTCCGTTCCTGAGACTGAGGCCATGACGTCCTACATTCAAGAAAATTTGGAAAAAGGATTCATCCGCAACTTTACCTCCCTTGCCGGGGCAGGCTTCTTCTTCGTGAAGAAGAAGGATGGATCACTTAGGCCATGCATTGACTTTCGCGGACTCAATAAGATCACGGTAAGGAATCGGTATTCCCTTCCCTTAATCTCTGAACTGTTCGACCATCTCCAGGGGCCCTCTATCTTCTCCAAGATCGATTTAAGAGGGGCCTATAATCTCATTCGCATAAGGGAGGGGACGAGTGGAAAACAGCGTTTAACACGGAATCAGGACATTATGAGTATCTAGTTATGCCCTTGGGTTTATGCAATGCTCCTGCCGTCTTTCAAGAGTTTATGAACGACATCTTCCGAGATGTGTTGGGGACATTTGTCATAGTATATCTGGATGACATTCTCATTTTTTCTAAAAACCTGGAGGAACACATTCACCATACCAAACTGGTGCTGTCTAGGCTCCGTTCTAACCGCCTATACGCCAAGATGGAGAAATGTTTGTTCCACCAGACCTCTACTGCCTTCCTAGGCTACATTATCTCCAGCCAAGGTTTCTCTATGGATCCAGAAAAATGAAAATCTGTTCTCGACTGGCCGCTGCCTAATTTGCTCAAGGCTGTGCAGCGTTTTCTCGGCTTTGCCAATTATTACAGGAAATTCATAAAAAAAATTTCTTCTATTGCTCTTCCCATCACCGCTTTGACCAACAAAGGCGCCGATCCCACCTCCTGGTCTCCTCAAGCTATTCTTGCTTTTGAGGTGCTTAAGAAAGCTTTTGTGTCCGCACCCATCCTACGCCATCCGGATACCTCCCTTCCCTTCACTTTGGAAGTCGACGCTTCGGACGTGGGAGCTGGTGCAGTTCTCTCTCAGAGGTCTCCTCCCCAAGACAGACTACATCCCTGTGGTTTTTTTTCGCGAAAATTTTCATCTGACGATAGAAATTATGATGTTGGTAATCGTGAACTTTTGGCCATTAAATTGGCTCTCCAGGAATGGAGGCATCTTTTAGAAGGCGCCAAGGAACCTGTTGCTATCCTCACCGACCACAAAAAATTGCTGTATATCGAGGGAGCCCGACGGTTGGGATCCCGCCAAGCTCGGTGGTCTCTCTTCTTCTCCCGCTTTAACTATACCATTTCATACATTCCTGGTACCAAAAATGTCACAGCGGACGCTCTCTCTTGCCAGTTCGCCACGGAATCCGAATCTAATGAAACCACGGAACCTATTCTTCCTGCCAAATGCATAATCTCCGCTAACAATTTTAATGTGTTGGGCGAAATCAACAAAGCCCAGGCTCACATTCCCAGCAGGTTCAGGGTACCAGAAGTGTGCTTACTGCACCGACACACTTTATTCGAGCAAATACCCAGTATGTACCTGGCAGATACCTGGAATGCGCCGCTCCTCACCTCTGACAAGCCTCGTTGCGTTTGCCTTCCCAGCCTGGGTTCATGCCTGGCTGATGGGCGGCTGATCTGTTAAATGATAATGATTAGGATTTAATAGGCTGCAATGCTTCGCGTGTCTACCAGATGGCATAAATTCATGAATTGTAATGCAGTATATATATATATACTGTGCAGTATTGCAGCCAGCGGGAATAACATGCTTCAATCCCTGCCTGGAAAATAACCCAATGCACTCGGGCAGAAAACAGTCACAAACCTCAATACACCCGGGTATACCCGAATTCGTGGGACTAGCCGAGCTCGAATAAAGTGTGTCGCCAGTGTATACAAAGCTCCACGGTTTCGCCACAAGATTCTACTTTGGGGTCATTCCTCTAGATCTGCCGGTCATCCAGGCTTCAAAAGAACAGCGGACCTTATTAAACGGACATTTTGGTGGCCGAAGATGAACAAAGACATTTTCGACTTTACTAGTGCCTGTCCTGTATGTGCCCAGAGTAAGACGCTCCAGCACAAACCCTCTGGCCTCCTCATGCCTCTCCCCATTCCGGAGCAACCCTGGAAACACATCTCGATGGATTTCATTGTCGAACTGCCCAATTCCAAAGGAATGAACACCATTCTTGTCGTAGTAGACAGATTCTCTAAACATTCACACTTTATTCCCCTCAAGGGTCTCCCTAATTCTGCTACTCTGGTCGATGTTTTTTCCAAGGAAATTTTCAGATTACATGGCGTTCCCATTTCTATTGTCTCTGACAGAGGGTCTCAATTCATCTCTAAGTTCTGGCGGGCGTTTTCCCAGAGACTCGGAATTTCCCTCCTTTTTTCTTCTGGATACCATCCACAGACCAATGGTCAGACCGAAAGGATGAATCAAACCCTAGAGCAATATCTTAGATGTTTCGTATCGGACTCACAGGACAACTGGGTGGACCTGTTACCATGGGCCGAATTTGCAATCAACTCTCTCAAAAATGAGTCTACCCAGGAGTCTCCCTTTTTCATTAATTTCGGCTTTCACCCCAGCAGTCTTCCTTTCTCTTCTCCCCCTTCTGGCGTTCCTGCAGCCGACTCTCATGTTACGACCCTACAGAACTCTTGGAAAAGGATCCTCAAATCCTTACAATCTGCTGTTGCCAAACAAAAAACCAAGGCGGATCGTCATAGCCAACCAGGTCCTTCTTTCAAGCCTGGTGACAGAGTGTGGTTGTCCTCGAAGAACATCAGGCTTAAAACTCCATCTCCTAAACTGTCACCAAGATTTCTGGGCCCATTCAAAATCATAGAAAAAGTCAACCCAGTCGCTTATCGTCTTGATCTACCCACCACCATGAGGATTCCTTCCGTGTTTTATGTTTCCCTGCTTAAACCCTTTGTACAGAGCTCACATTTTCCGGACCCTTCCCGTAAACCCAACCCAGTGCCCACCCTAGGACAACAAGTGTACGAGGTCCAATCCCTCATTGATTCAAGCTGGTCTAAAAACAAGCTCCAGTTCCTCGTCCACTGGAAGGGCTATCGTCCGGAGGAGCGTTCGTGGGTACCGGCACATCACATTCATGCCACGAAACTCCTTCAACAATTTCATCTAAAATTTCCCCAAAAACCGTGGCTGAATCGCTCGGAGATCGATCCTCAAGGGGGGGATACTGTGACGGTTCAGGGGATTCCTTCCCCTTCATGTGTCCCTGATGTCACACGCTCACCTACCCTCTCTGTCCCTTCCCCTGCCAGCCTCCCTTCTTGTACCCACTCCTGTCCCTCTCCGGCAGCCTTTGACGCCATTCCTGCACAACGGCGTGCGCCCTGCAAGACTCGCGCACCCGCGCGGTTCCCAAGCCCCTGCTGCGGCGTTCCCTACTCTCAGCCCCCCTCGGTATCTGCTCTCATCCCCTTACCTCCGGCGGCTGTTCCCTCCATTCCTCCATCCTCCTCTGCGGGTGTCCCCGCGGCGCGGCATTCCGCACGCCTCATGACGCAGCCTGTGCGCGCGCACTCTCAGATTACAGAGGGCGCACACACACGCTCCTCTTCTAGGGGTTTCCAGCCTCCTGACTCCTCCTCCCATGCCCTGCAAGCAATCTCCCTTACTGGTTCCCCTGTCTCCTCCCCTGTCTCCTCCTCTTCTCCTCCTCACCTATCCCTAATGTCTCCCACTTCACCTTCTGCTCCTTCCATCTCTCCTATTGGTGTTCCCTCCTTTATAACCCCTGTCTGTCCTTTCTATCATTGCTCTGCATAGCTTCTGTTATCCCTGTGTGTGCAGTCCTATGCTTGGCTCTCCTCTGTGTTCCAGCTTGTTCCTGCTCCTGCTTATCTCTGGATCTCCCTGGTTTGACCTCTGCTTGTCCTGGACCACCCTGCTCTCTGTTGCCCTTGAACCCTGCTTACGAACTGTACCTTGCTGACCTCTGTAACCCCTGGACTATGGCTTACGAACTTGACGACTCTGACTTCTGGATCCCTGGACTCTGGCGCACGGACATCACTATCCTTACTCTGTACTCCCAAGGCATTGCAAGTATCACTAAGTATCTTTCAACAGGCCCGGCAATGCCATACCACACTACGGGCATGCCCTCACTGCTATGGGTGCGTGGTAATACCCTTCCCACCTCAGTATTGGGGTCTTGCCAGGTCTGCGGGCATACAGGCTTGACAGGTGGTCCCTGCAGGTTTCCCGTGGTCCTCGGTTGGTTCCCATGGGTCACTGCTGGCCTGCGGTAACAATCCTGTGTCAAAAAATGTGGAATACATTGAAATAAATACACCCCCCTTCACCCCCCTCCCCCTCTCCCCAATACATACAGTACAGTAATGGGCAAAATAACTATTATCCAGATATGGATAATAGCTCATTTGCCCATTATAAAATAAAACATTAGCCAGCATAAAGTAAATAAAACTTTCTACTTACCCCTGCCATCATGAAGGGCGTCCTCATCAGCATACTCCAGGTCCATGTCTTCAGATGCTAGAAAGAATACAAGAAAAAATACAATCTAATGGCCCCTAACCCCTTAATCACTGTAGCAGTTAATAACCGCTATAGTATTTAAGGAGTTAACCCACCCTTCACCGCTACCCACATGCCCTAACCATCCACCACGGGGACCACTATATCTCCTATTTACATCATATTAATTTAATATAGGCATGATAAGCCACTATAGCAATTGAGGGTCACCTTAATAAAAAAGCATGAATGCCAAAAATACACAATAATAAAAGTTATACACAAGCACCTCAACACAATAAATAAAAGCACGAGCCAACCAATTAAATAAATAAAAGCACTAGCCAACCAATCAATTTAATAGATAAAAGCACTAACCAACAAAATAATGAATTAATTTTAAACACTAGCCAACAAAACAATTAATTAATTTAAACCAGTAGCCAACAAAACAAATAATTAATTTAAAATGCTAACAATCCTAAAATGTACTAAAAACAAGCCATCCAAATTCTAAGCAATTGAATCCAAACAATAAAAACAAATAGAAAAAATTACAATCAATTCAAAACAAGCATTTGCCAAAAAATGCATTGGCTGTCACTGGTAGTATTTATCTGTACCCTAAAGGGGCACAGATTAATACATTATTAGTCAATGGGCAATCACAAACATAAAAATAAATAAATATAATGAAAAAAAACCTGGGAAAAAAGTAATTTACATACATTCAATATTTATCTTACCTTTAGAAGTCTTCAACCACCGAATCCCAGTGTATGTGCAAGCTCTCGTACCGCGATGGCATCAGCCGCAATCCAACGCCATCCATCTTGAATACCAGCATCAGGTAAAAAAAAATCTTCTATCTTTTATCTTCTATCACCGTATTCTTTCTTCATCTGTCATTATTTTCTTCTTTTCTTTAATCTTCTTTCTTCATCTGTCAATCCAAAGCCCCATGATAAATCCACAACAGGATGTTCTAACATCGACTTCTTGAGGTAAAATGAGACGTACAGGCTTTATATATGGTCTGTGACGTCCCATTTTATGGTCAGATGGTACAGCTCCAATCTGATTGGATGCTGTAGCATTTGCCCGCCTCTTTTTTTTTTAAGTATGTGACGCCATTTTGAAGAAAATTTTGAAGACAATCCCATTGGTTGCTGTACTATGTGATAGGTCACATTATTTCAAAAGGATGTGATGTCATCCCTTAAAGTGACCTTGGTAGCAACGCTCAAAAAACTGGTGAATTAAACGGCCTGCCGATTTGTTTTTATGAACGCTTATAGCATAGGCCCCAAAGTATGAGAAATACTCACTTCCTTTTGCAAATTAACAGGAAATGTACAATGAGCAGAATATTCCTTATATTGATGTTGCATATGAGTGACTCGTTACACAATTGAGAATTTCTTTTCCTGCATTTCTACACTTAAAAGAATATATGTCATGGTTTTCACATTGCCATTCTGACTAAGTTCATTCTAAGGATGTGAATTGCATGTTGTATTAAAGTGCTTTGCACCACATTTGTTTTGCATGCATTAGTGAAAGATTATGGAAACAGTTGTTCTGCATCGTATGCAAACCAGTCCGACACTCTGGATCTAGACCACGTGATCGGTTGGGGTGGCAACTGGCCCAAGCAATATGACCAGAAATCAAGGGACCTCCATTAAGGTTCTGATCGTATTCAACGCTTGCAGTCTCCCCCTAGAAAATGATTGAAAATAGCATGAACTTCTAAAGGGGTCATTAAGACATATCAAAATATGTGTCTGTAAATAATGATATTTTCTTTTGTCTTTGTGTCAATGCAATCTGCCAGGCCTGACGTGAAGTTATCCTCCTAGTCTTCGATATTAGGAGCACAATCAGAGACAAAACATGAAACACAGACAGAGCCCAGTGCTACATCTATTGACACAAATACACGGTACAGTGCATATATATATATTCCATTGCCGGGACTTTGCATTATTGTTCCCCAATGGTGCAGTACTGAATATTAATATTTAACCAGTATGCCATTTACAATTGCCTAATTTATATGCATGTTTTTGCTCTACCTCCTCCTTTCCCTTGTTATCCCTCCCTCCCCTTGCCCTCCCTCCCCTTGCCATCTAAACAGTCACCCTCAACTCTGGAAATTGTTTTTATTCCCCTTATGTGTTGATTCACTTGTTCCTTCACTGTCATTTTCTTTAGGGAGCTGCCACACTGATGCAATTGACACTGAATGGGGTACCAGATCGGCGTGACACTCTGGTGCTGTCACAGAGCCTTGCACATGCGCAACTTTACTTTGAGCTGACTTCCCAGGACTTTATGACGCCACACATGCGTTTCCTAGCAACATTGGACGCTAGGATTTTTTTGTCCACCGGGGGAGCCTGTACTCATCTGCCCATGTGAGATAGCATACATTGCTCTGTCTCCTGATTTCCAAGATGGCCGCCGTACTACCTCATACACTGATTGCACTCGTGGAGCTCCAGGATTGTACAATTAGCTGCCTCTAATTGTCCTCACATGGTGAACTATGGGGTATATATGTTCTCTGGGTGTCATTGTCTGGTAGCACCCCCCTGAGGAAGGTCCTGCCTAGGACCGAAACGTTGGGTTTATAGTGTGCTGTTTTGTAACTGCTAATACATGTCTTTTTGCTTTATCTGAGTGTTGCTGCTTTTGTGACTTTTCTTATGGGAAGACAGGGTTTCTATATTGATTTCTATGGAGCATGCACCTTGACTTTACATTTGTTGCTTGGAGTGCTGGCTGCTACTTTTTGTTATATATATCTTTTGAATAAAATGGTCTTTTAGTTTAACTCTTTGGCCAAAGTGTCGTTTTGTCTCTGATTTTAAATATATATTGCCATGCTCAGTAGCACTCCTCTTTGACACTTATATGCATATATATATGTTACGGTTATTTTGGAGGTTCAATATGAGGTTATAGGGGTTCTGTATATTAGGAGTAAGTCGGAAGTAATGCAACATCACAAATATATATATTTTATTTTTTTTCAACACCGCAAACTGACACAAATCAAAATCTTTGCGTTGTGTTATTGAGTCAAAGGCTACATCTTACATATCTCAACTTTCACACCTACTTTTAGAACAGCAGTCGCAAGGGTTCTTGTCCCCGTCCCCCCATCCCCTTCCCCGGTTCGCTATTATTTTGGATTACCCTGTCCCTCAAGGGATTTACCACAAACATCACACAACCATAGATTAAGTGTATTTTTATGAAAAACTAAAAAGAATGGGGTCGATGTATCATCGATTAAATATTAGTGTAAAGCTCTTATTTTGTCACAAATTGGGCTAGAATATATATTTTTTCTTGCATGCCTGCTGGGAGAGAAGGATAGAGGGAGAAAGATATATCTCCCCAAACGCTCCTTTAAAGAATATGTGGCGGGATACCTGGGAACAAAACTGAACACACCTTAGTTACCTGAGCAAGATCCTAATTTGTATATGCAAAGTATATTTATATTTGTATATTTCCCAAGTTTCTCAGGTATCTCTCCATGTATTGTAGAAGGAGGCATTTAGGGAGGTATTTAAGTCACTCGGTACTCTAGTAAAATAGTCTCCCTCCCTCATCCCTCCTGACTGCAAAAGTTAACCAAAACGACTGCAAACAAATCATCTTGTCTTCTATATCAGGGGTGCACAAATTAGGTGGCGCACAAAGTTTTCCGGGGTGGGGGGAGCGCCGCAGTTACAGAGGCCCCGCGCTTCCCTGAAGGCATTTAAGTTAAATGCCGGGGGAACAACGCAAGGCCTCTGTAACTTCACTTACCTTGGTGTTGGGTGACGCGTCGCCATGGCAACCAGGTGAGCAAATGATGCCACGAGGTCACGTGATGTCATGCTGCCATGGCAACGTGACATCACAAGACCCCCTCGGCGTCATTTGACACCAGAGCCGAGCCGAGGGGAGGAGGAGAGCAAGCAGGTGGGGAGAGCAGACAGGTGGGCACAGGGGAGAGAGTTTGCTCATGTAAGGAATCCACTCCTCAGTTTACTGTTTACCTTGCCTTACAGACCTGTGCAGTCCTGGAACACTTCCCCTGATATTTACTGCAGCCTGGATTCACTCATTAAAGCAATACTGTCACACGCCTCATCTGCTATTGGTTCACTGACCTTTAAATACTGCCTTCCCACAATGCTCCCTGCCGAGCATTGTCCTTCCTGGATGTCAAGTGTTCTGCCACAAGCCCGAAGGCTTGGCTCTGTTGTGTACTAATCTCTTTAGATCTATGCACTAGTTCACGCAGAGTTCTGTTCCTGTCTCCTGTGCTGAAGCGTAGTACTCTCCTTGTTTACTTCAGCTCCTTGTTTCCTGAGACCGGCTGCTAGTGTCACGCAGCGGTCTGTTCCTGTATCCTGTGCTGAAGCGGAGTTTTCCCCAGTGTTGTCTTCAGCTCCCTGGTTCCTGGGGCCTGCTGCTCATTCTCTATTGCAGAGGCCGTGTCCTGGTTCCTGCGCTGAAGCGGAGGATTCTCCAGCCCGCTCAGGTCTCTTGCGCTGAAGCACTGGTTTACCAATGCAGCCAGGCGGTGTGCCCACTCTGGTCTGCCTATCCTTTCCTGAGACCAGTACCATGGGCCATGGTCGCCGCACGCGCAGAGGCCACTCCCGCGCTTACGCTCCTAAGCTGAAGCGGGGAACTCCTGACTACCTGTTGCCAAACTCCTGCTTGAACAATGTAAACCCTGATGTCTCCGATCCTGACCCTGGCTTGTCCACTGATGCTGCCTTCTCCAGTCCCGACCCTGCTACGTACGACTACGAACTGCGCAATCCGGATGAGCCTGCGCGGTCTAAGGTCGGTGCTTTTTTTTCAACCCCACCTCAGCCACGCGGTCCGACCCTGGTTTGTGGCGAGCACAACCCTGACAACGCACAACTGTTCAATATCAGGAATTCTCAACTACTTTTTAGGACCCTCCTATTTCTCTAACTTTTTCATTGGTGCCAACGTGTACCAAGACTGCCGGGTCAGTCCCAGCCCCTCCCAACAATCTGTGTACCCGATCCGCAATGTGCCGAACTCGAGCCCCTGGGAGACAACAAATTGTTCGGTTCTCCCTCTGCAACACTAGTCCCAGCCAGGGCCTGCTCAGTGAGCATTAAACTCCTTGCAGGATTGTCAATGTTCCACAATATTGCAAATTATCTCTTCAGATCAGCAATCTGAGACTCCAAAGAAATCACCTGCTCACACGTCTCACAGAGGTATGCTCCCTGGAACAGCTGCTACAAGTGCACATACATGAGGTAAGATGTGTATTGAGTGACAGTCTTAATCAAGGCCGCCGACAGGGGGGAAAGAGACGGGACAAGTGTCCTGGGCCCAGTGGCTGCAGGGGGCCCGGACGACGCTGGAAGTTGGGCCAGGCCAGAGGTCGGGCCCAACTTCTACATCTGGTTGCCGGGTCTCTGGCTGCCACCGGGCCCCGGCTCTCCCATACTGATGCGGGCCTCCCTCACTCTCCCGCGCCAGGACTCTCTTATATGCCGGTCCATGTTCCCGGCACACACCGGAGTGAGAGAAGCCCAGCGCGGGAGAGTGAGGAGGCCCGCAGCAGCTGGGGAAAGTCAGGGCCAAGGTAAGTGTATGTATTTGTGGGGTAGTGTAATTATGTATTGGGGTGGTTAGTGTAAGTATTTATTTGGGGGGGTTAGTGTTAGTATGTATTTGCAGGGTTAATACAAGAATGTATTTAGGGGGTCGTGTAAGTATTTTGGGGGGTAGTGTAAATATGCATTGGGGGGGCTAGTGCAAGTATGAATTGGTGGTTACTGCAAGTATGTATGGGGGGTTAGTACAAGTATGTATTTAAGGAGGTAGTGTAAGTATTTTGGGGGGCTAGATCAAGTATGTATTGGGGGGCTAGTATATGTATGTATTTGGGGGGTAGTGCAAGTATGTATTTGGGGGGTAGTGCAAGTATGTATTTGGGGGGGTAGTGCAAATATGTATTTGGGGGGTAGTGCAAGTATGTATTTGGGGGGGTAATGTAAGTATGTATTTGGGGGATTACTGTTGTAAGTATGTATTTGGGGATAGTGCAAGTAGGTATTTGGGAGGGTTAGCGTAAGTATGTATTTAGGGGTTTACTGTTGTTTTAAGTATGTACTGTATTTGAGAGAGTAGTGTTGTAAGTATGTATTTGGGAGGGTAGTGTTGTAAGTATGTATTAGGGGGGTAGTGTTGTAAGTATGTATTTGGGAGGGTAGTGTTGTAAGTATATATTTGGGAGGGTAGTGTTGTAAGTATGTATTTGGGAGGGTAGTGTTGTAAGTATGTATTTGGGAGGGTAGTGTTGTAAGTATGTATTTGGGAGGGTAGTGTTGTAAGTATGTATTTGGGGGGTAGTGTTGTAAGTATGTGTTTGGGAGGGTAGTGTTGTAAGTATGTATTTGGGAGGGTAGTGTTGTAAGTATGTATTTGGGAGGGTAGTGTTGTAAGTATGTATTTGGGAGGGTAGTGCAAATATGTATTTGGGGGGGTAGTGCAAGTATGTATTTTGGGGGGTAATGTAAGTATGTATTTGGGGGATTACTGTTGTAAGTATGTATTTGGGGATAGTGCAAGTAGGTATTTGGGAGGGTTAGTGTAAGTATGTATTTAGGGGTTTACTGTTGTAAGTATGTATTTAGGACAATAGTGTTTTAAGTATGTACTGTATTTGAGAGAGTAGTGTTGTAAGTATGTATTTGGGAGGGTAGTGTTGTAAGTATGTATTAGGGGGGTAGTGTTGTAAGTATGTATTTGGGAGGGTAGTGTTGTAAGTATGTATTTGGGAGGGTAGTGTTGTAAGTATATATTTGGGAGGGTAGTGTTGTAAGTATGTATTTGGGAGGGTAGTGTTGTAAGTATGTATTTGGGAGGGTAGTGTTGTAAGTATGTATTTGGGAGGGTAGTGTTGTAAGTATGTATTTGGGAGGGTAGTGTTGTAAGTATATATTTGGGAGGGTAGTGTTGTAAGTATGTATTTGGGAGGGTAGTGTTGTAAGTATGTATTTGGGAGGGTAGTGTTGTAAGTATGTATTTGGGGGGTAGTGTTGTAAGTATGTATTTGGGGGTAGTGTTGTAAGTATGTATTTGGGAGGGTAGTGTTGTAAGTATGTATTTGGGAGGGTAGTGTTGTAAGTATGTATTTGGGAGGGTAGTGTTGTAAGTATGTATTTGGGAGGGTAGTGTTGTAAGTATGTATTTGGGAGGGTAGTGTTGTAAGTATGTATTTGGGAGGGTAGTGTTGTAAGTATGTGTTTGGGAGGGTAGTGTTGTAAGTATGTATTTGGGAGGGTAGTGTTGTTAGTATGTATTTGGGAGGGTAGTGTTGTAAGTATGTATTTGGGAGGGTAGTGTTGTAAGTATGTATTTGGGAGGGTAGTATTGTAAGTATTTATTAGGGGGGTAGTGTTGTAAGTATGTATTTGGGAGGGTAGTGTTGTAAGTATGTATTAGGGGGGTAGTGTTGTAAGTATATATTTGGGAGGGTAGTGTTGTAAGTATGTATTTGGGAGGGTAGTGTTGTAAGTATGTATTTGGGAGGGTAGTGTTGTAAGTATGTATTTGGGAGGGTAGTGTTGTAAGTATGTATTAGGGGGGTAGTGTTGTAAGTATGTATTTGGGAGGGTAGTGTTGTAAGTATGTATTTGGGAGGGTAGTGTTGTAAGTATGTATTTGGGAGGGTAGTGTTGTAAGTATGTATTAGGGGGGTAGTGTTGTAAGTATGTATTTGGGAGGGTAGTGTTGTAAGTATGTATTTGGGAGGGTAATGTTGTAAGTATGTGTAGCCATGGCTGGTTTCTGGCTACCAGTCTGCCCTTCTCCTGGCAGTAAGCCCTGGTAAGAGCAGGCCTGCCAGGACTAATCCTGGGTTTCCCCACCCCCAGCAGCTTCAGCGAGTCACAGGGGAGGCGGTGCAATTAGGCCTATGTGTCCAATCAGGGACTCAGACCTGGTTCCTGTTTTTTTTCTTGTACATAAAGGGCTGCACTACCAAAGTTACTCAGTTGCCTCTACCCTTGAGAGAGGCTGGTCTACCCCAACAACTGTGCAGGGCTCTGCCAGTTTGTACTCCCTCCCCAAGGAGAGTAGAGAGGGAGACTATACCTCTTACTTCACCAGGGAGTAAGGGAAGAGCTAGGACTGCTTCAGGGCCCCTTGGCTTGGAGTGAAGGTCCAAGCTACATCCTGAGGGTGAAGGCCCTAAGAATTGCCTGCTGTTGTGAAGCTATACGATCTGCAGTGTGCTAATAAAGTGTTCCAGTGTTTTACTATACCTTCCTGACTGAGACTGCAATCTATCAGGGGAAGGGTAAAAAGTTCTCCTGTATGGATTTTCTCCATATCCCTGGGGGCTGCAAGAAATGGAGGCGCTGTCAATGGAGTACGAATCAGTTATTACCACGGAAGCCTGTTCTGACCTCCTCTACAACACTGCATGAGACTCAGATCTACTGTGAGCAGGCAGGTATGCACCACAAAACACCATGTAGCAGTGAAATCTCCCAGAGGGGGGACAACATGTGTTACATATGTTTTTTGTGGGAGTATTGTGGAGGAGTAATTATTGTGGGTGGGGATTACAGCTGTAGTGGCCATTATTCTAAAAATTCACGGAGCCATTGTCATTGGATCTGCTGTATTCCACGCAGTATTAATTTTGCATTCCCATGTTCGTGCCGCATTCACGCTGCCCGGCACCCATTTAATTGAATGGTTTGGGATATAATTGGGTGCAATTCTTCACGTATCCGCTAGGTGGCAGAAATTCATGAATTGTAATGAATTGTAATGTGTACAGTGCTTGTGCTACTGTGTCAATTTGCAGGTGTTTAAAAAAAAAAAAAAAAGAGAAAAACCATGTCTACCACAGTGGTCCATTGTGAATTGACCTTGGCACTTGAAGACCCTGAAGAAGTTATCAATTGTAGGCGTTTCGTAATAAAAACTGTAAAACTCAACGCTCTGTGTCTTTTTTTTTACATTCTTTCTCCTGCACAATTGCTGACTGGACACAATGAGTACACCACAGACATATAAAAGACCTGACTGTACTTATGCATTTTAAATTTGTTCTGCAATTAATGCTGTAGCAAATAACATGGCGACTGTTACCAAAATGTATGAATATTTCATTTTGAACTGTGATTTTTACAAATTTTCACCTGATGCTCATGTGTTGAGGCGTGTGATAATAAAAAAGTTAAGTAGCGATCTGTGGTTTTTTTTCGTATTGACCCTGCACTCGGAGATAGAAGAGGGTATTGGTGTGTGGTACCAGATTTTTCCAGTGTGTTTGATCATGGAAACTTCAAAAGGAGAAAGTCCAGATTGAGTCCATATAAGATTCGTCAATCCCAAGCCAGCAATGTAACAGCGCCGGCAAGAGCGCCTGCACTGGTGCCTGCACCGGCTTACAATAACGGTCCGACGTCAGTGAAAACCTGGTGAACGGCAATCCTTGCTATCTGTCCCCCCGAAAATACCTGCAAAACTTCCAGCCTGAGCCTGATTTCACGTACAGGTACCAGCAAGCTTGCATGTACCAAAAAGATTATAGGTGTAGCAGGCCCGCTGTCACCTACATGTATAATGAAGACTACAGGAGTGACAGTGGCTCATCACCACCCGTTTGGCAAAGTCTATAATGAAGGTAAATATAATTTACTATAGTAACTACCTGAATTACACTATACAGTACAGTATTAAGTTTAATGCTGCAGTTCAAGTTGCCGTATTTTAAGAAAAAATATTCTTTTTTTAAAATACTGTAATGTACGTACAGTATGTGTATCAATACATTATGCACACAGACACTTGTTTAGTTACAGTACAGTAAGCTGCAGATCGGTCCGTTCTCCTGTAATCAATCGCTTTGCTCTGGGTTATTTAATTTAATTAAATTCTTGCACAATTATTGAAAATGTAGTCTAGCAATATGATTGACTGAGCAATTACTACACTAGATACAATTGGTGGACAGCTAGGGAGAGGGCGGAGCTCAAGAGCCAGAGCCCATCAGAAGTTGTTTGAACTGCTGCTTTAATTCCCAATGACTCGTCTTGACGCATTCGCAATACCGGAAATAATAGCATCATGTTATTTTTCCCCAGAAAAGTAACTTTGACATCAAGCGAAAAAGGCAAAAGGAGGGATTTCGATGGACCTACAGTACAATATCGCTTTTTTGAAACGTTGTTTGCGCATTGTGAATCTGATTTAAAAATCCAAGTACTGTAGGCAACAATTTAGTGACAGTGCAATTTTTATTGATTAGGATAGAATAATTGTGAGCTTTATAGAAAACCTTAAACAGTATGCTGCTGTTTTCATATTCAATACTTTTTTACATTGTACTGTAATCATCACTACTGTTTGACGTTGCATTTTGCCGTATAATTACAATACACTTGCATGTTTAATTAACTCTTTTAAGAAACCCCAAAAATAAAAATGTATATATTTTATTCTATATGTATTATTTAATACTTTCAACTTTTGCTAGGCTTTCTCTTGTTTTCATACTGTTTTTATTTAATGCGCATGCGTGTATGTCACATTGGAACCTTGTTGAAACGCTTATGCGTGTCATCACATTTAGGCGCATGCGTGTATGTCTCATTGGAACCTTGTTGAAACGCATATGTGTGTCATCACATTTAGGCACATGTGTGTATGTCTCATTGGAACCTTGTTGAAACGCATATGTGTCATCACATTTAGGCGCATGCGTGTATGTCTCATTGGAACCTTGTTGAAACACATGCGTGTATTTACATTTTTAAAAAAATCAAAGCAATTAATCTGTGATAAGCCCTTCTTGGAGAATCCCCCACACATTCAAAATGAATTTCAAGTTAAAAAAAACAAAAAAAAAACAGACATCCCTTTTTGAAGCTCGTGGGGAGCGCAGGTTTCACCATATATATAGGAAAGAAAATATTAAATAGTGCAATATGTCTAAACAATTACAGCAATTGAAACAGGAATCATGATTGGGGACTCACATTCTCCCAGTGGTAATACAGCATTGAATAACAGAGTGGTGAGAAGACTCAGCAATGTAAAGGAGGATCTTGCTTCTGAACACTCCCTGATGTCAGCAGGACAACCCCTCAACAGAATGAAAGAAAGACAACTCTAGTGCAACATTGTATGTTCACTGATGATATATTCAAAAAATTGCATTCTGTAGTTCTTAGTTCTTTTGTCATTTAGAGAGGGGGGGTTGTGTAAATTAAAGACTGCTACAATATACACACAGTACAATACTTTTACACATGCCCCTTTTTTAGTGCAGCAGCTCTGAAAAGAAAAATTGTAACGCTGCCAGACATCATCTTGAGCGACCTGCCCCAGCAAGTCCGGGAGAAATACAAGATCGGAAGTGCTGGTGTAGCCCAGAAATTTGCCCTGTCCATCTTTAAACACCACGTCAGTTTTGAGATGTACAGCGGGTGGACCCACAACGTAAATTATGAAGGGAATAAAATCAAGAAGGCTCTGCTGGAAAATTTAAGGAAAACCATTTTGGAGGAAGTGCAGCGTTATTTTTTTGTTAACGATCATGTTATGAGAACCGTGAGAGACCCCATCACTGGCCTTTTGAGGCATATAAGACCTCGTCCCTGGAAGGCCAGACCGTTTGGGAATGACTTTGCTGTTTGATTGCACTGTGCTGTAGTTTAAAAGTTATAGAAAAATGTTTTTACTCTCAAAAAAAAAAAGTTGCTTGTTTTAAATTGTTTCATGTTTTTAATGCTTGGTATGCATGTATAATCATTTATTTCTATTTCTGTTTTGCATGTGCATGTCTGGAGGTGGGCGAAGATAAAGTGCAGGAAATCACCCCCCCCCCTCTCCCCCCAATACTGGCAGGTAAGACACTGTGGTCCTGTATACAATATAGTGATATACGCAATGCCATACAGTAAATGCACTTTAATGCACTAATTTTTTTTTTTTTTTTCAGAACTGGCTGCTGCACTAAAAAAGGAAGGGGGAAGCGGGGGCATGTGTAAAAGTATTGTACTGTGTGTATATTGTAGCAGTCTTTAATTTACACACACCCCCCTCTCTCAATGACAAAAGAACTAAGAACTACAGAATGCAATGCAGCCGTTACAAAGAAGATAAAGATTGTAAATTTGTATTATTCATGATTATTTTTATTTTTCATTCTTCCATGATTATCCAGATAAAATAAAATGAATTCTTCTTTAAATTCATGAGAATCATTGAAACACCCCCACCTCCAAAGAAAACATGGTTCACATTATTGTTTCTTTAAATCAGTCCTTCAAAAAGGGATTTCTCGTTTTTTACCTTTTTTTTTTAACTTTAAATTTAAATTTCAATGAGACATACACACATAAATGTGATGACACACATATGCGTTTCAACAAGGTTCCAATGAAACATACACGCATGCGCCTAAATGTGATGGCACGCATATGCGTTTCAACAAGGTTCCAATGAGACATACTGTACACACATGCACATTAAATAAAAACAAGCCTAGCAAAAGTATTGCTAATAGGCATGCGCCTAAATGTGATGGCACGCATATGCGTTTCAACAAGGTTCCAATGAGACATACACACATGCGCATTAAATAAAAACAAGCCTAGCAAAAGTATTGATTAATAAATAATACATATAGAAATGTGATGACACGCATATGCGTTTCAACAAGGTTCCAATTAGACATACTGTACACACGAGCGAAAAAATATTTTACATTTGGAAGAAGACGCAACGTTGTATTTTTGTATTACTTCTTTTCCCTTTATTATCCTGTATACAGTATGTGTCCTCATATTTTTAATCTGTGTATGGCTAAGGAGCCTCAGACTATACAGTATGAAGTTGTAACGTTAATCTCTGCTTCAAATATAAATCTTCAAATTACAATTACTGTACACACACACACAGACTTGCAGAGCTGTACGTACGGATGTACTGTGTAGGTTGAATTGCTATTAGATTTTTAAGACAACAACTCGCGATTGCCCACTTCAGTTTCTAGACGGTATTGCAGACAACGCTAAAATGCAATATTCTGCACCCGATAGAAACCAGAGTCAATGGTGGTATGGTTGGAAAACATCACGCGCCATAACAGGGGTATTCCGAGCAAATACACCGGGCGACGTTTTAGAATAACGGCCGCTGCAGCTGTATGTGTGGGAATTGTATGGGTATTGGGGGGGAAGTGTCTGTATTTGGCCGGGGGGGAGAGATTGAGTGTGAAGAGGGGGGGGATTGAGAGAGCGGAATTGAAAGGGAGGCAATTGAGTGATTCGGGGGGGGGGGGGGAGGAGAGTGAGAGGGGGTATAAGAGGGAGTGAGGAAGAGAGAGGGATGAGAATGAGGAAGAGAGGGGGCAAGAGTGAAACAGGGGGGATAGAAATGCATGGGGAGAGGTGGGGAATAGAGGAGGGGCTTGTGACGATGTGTGAAATGAGGGGGGGGCCCAGTTGAAACTCAGGTCCTGTTCCCCAGGAGATTTGTCGGCAGCCCTGGTCTCCATCCTGCTCATTGTTGCACTATGGAGTATAAAGTGATAACAACTTACAATAGTTCTATATACCTTATTTCACACATTCCTTGTTCCAACTCCTTATGGTTCTAACCAGGGTTGCCACCTTCTACTGAAAAAAACAGGTAAAGGAAAGTTGGAGCACTACTGTAGACAGTGAAAAAGAGAACTGCAAGAGTGTGTCCCATAAAAATAAAAAAGTGTTAATGAATCAAGACATCAAGTACAAAAACGAGCCCACGGGCTCCCACCAACGCATTTCGAGCGATACGCTCTTTATTAAGGTGCATAATGATCTTACCAGGTATCTGATATACCTGTATTTTCCCGCCATCAGACCCCCTCCGTTCGCTGCCAGAGCACGTCACGAATGACGCGAGTGGCGACGTCAGCGCGTCAATGCGTGTATTCAAACAAAAAACTTTATTGACAAAAAAGAAAAAAACATGTGAAAACTATACGAAACCCTAATCCCACATATAGACCTGGCACCTTCTACTGAATCCAATCCAATCCAATCCAAAGCCAATCCAGAGAAAAAGGGGAAAAAAATTCTCTCACCTGCAACGGCGTCTCCCGGCATCCTCCTGCATCTCCATCTATAACTCCTATGAACATGGCTGCACTGCGTCAAATGACACTGCATTGCCATGACACCGGGATGCTACGTGACGTCACGACATTTCGCAGAGTCAGTTGCCATAGCACCGCACATCACGTGTCGTCCCGTTGTCATGGCAACACAGCATAATTTGACACCGCGCAGCCATGTTCTCTAGGGTTGCAGGGGGAGATCCAGGAGAATGTAGGAGGAAGCCGAAGACGCTGCCGCCCCCTGCCACCACCTGGAGATTAAGAAGCTGAACCTGTAGCCCAGAGCTAAGTGCCCAAAACCCGTAGTCTATGGATCAAACCCGGAGTGGTGGCAATTCTGGTTCTAACTGCACACTTCATACAAACAGCACTTGAAATAAAACAATAATTAAATCACAAAGATCAGGACACGCAAGCTCAGGATACATTATAAGCCTCTGTTAAAAGATAAATCTGAGTGCATTTATTCAAATAAATGTAATGAAACATATGAAATAAAAGCAACAGTGCATATGTATGTAGCAAATGTGGGCAATTCAGGGGCACGAAACCTGACTCCAGATATAACAAAAGAAAAATCCCATGTATTTTGATGGATTTTAGTTTTTTTGACACAGAATACAGTTTTTTGGCCCAGATTGAATCACTTCAGCCTTGAAACATATGCCTAAGATGTTTTAACAATGCATTGTAAGCAACACAATGTATTTTTATCAAGCTTGCTCAAGTAGAGTAAAATAATGTTACAGTTTGCCCATAAACATGACCAAAAGTTTGGTTATTAATGGGTCACTCACTGTCTTGTAAACCTCAAGCCTTGGGTTTATCAGCCATGAAATGCTAATAAATAAAGTAAATAATGAAATCCTGCTCACTGATTGGTTAAGATTCCAGCCCAGGAATGTTATAAAACACATAACATCATAATTACATATCAATCTGTGCTTAGGGAAAAAAAATCTTCATTTATCTGCTCAAATCATTACAGAACGCATATGACACTGCTCCCACTCTGAGTGCAGATTTCCCCCTCCCATCCAAATATGATTATATCACGTTCTTGCTGCTCAGCCCAGGGGCTTGAACAAGATTGTCCTGGAGACAGTTGCAGTTAGGAATGGTGAAGAATAATTGCTTAGTATCTGTTTTTAGTATCCTTAACACAAACGACAGTACATTATGGTTTTATTTGTCTTACTTTTCCAATGAAATTATGTAATGTACAAAACTGCCAATGTCATAAAGAGATGAACGGATACTATGCTAAAGTATATCCCACTTAATACACTGTGAATAAATCACTGAAGGTCCATATGAATACAGTATGTTCCTGTCCCAGCTCTGTCACTGTCACTTTATTTCTTTTCTGCTGTAATAAAAAAAAATGCTGATTAGATATTTGAGTAGAAACAATTTATTTATACAAGGTCTACACTTTCTCATACAGAACATTTCAAGTAAACAGTCTTCGGCACATTTAAAGCATTTCTAGGGAATAAAAAAAATTATAATTTATGTGGTATATGAAGGGGTCTATTTCACAAAGTCTCCCGGCAGGAAAAACAGTGCAAAAAAAGGTCCATAAGATTTATAAAGTCTCATTGCTTACTATGGGACTCATTTATACTTTTAGCCCCCTCACCCCCCCACCCCCCACCAGTTTTGTAACTCAGAGACTTTGATTAAAAAAAAGGCCCCTTAGAGTTTAGAAACACCATCTATTCTGAACATGTTATCATCATTCATTAGAAGAATGAATTCCAAGATGTCCCTTGTAGGTGCTACCTCACATGAAACAAGGACACGGTTTGGATTTATCTAGTGAGGTAGCATTAGTGTGGCTTTGTTTTATATGTGGGCTACGGCGATTGCTTTTGGAGTAAGGGTATTTTGCATATAATGTTTTTGTGACATCTGTAATATTTGTTCCTGCTTGCTTAATGTTGTCTTCCCAGCACATAATTTCTAATAACATTTTTATATTTCATGTAGAAGAATTATTTGTTTTATGCCATATTGGTTCAAGATGATAGAAAAGGGTTGGGTTTTTTTTTTCCAATGATCAAAAATTGGCAAATCCTGATTATTACTGTACATGTCTCACGGCTCTTAATAAAGAGAACAGTATACAGTCAGACAAGCTTATTAATTAAACTGCAAGCGTGGACATGCAAAATCGCCCAGAAATGCAATGCAATTTGATGGATTTCAAAATCGGACATTTTTGCCTTATTCGTGAAGAATTTCTGGAAAAATATCATTGCAAAATACAATACATTAGCAATATACACATGTATCCGGGACCCCGTTTCCCCCCCCCCCCCCAATTGGTTGTGGGGGTGGGGGATGTGCACCTAGGGAAAGCTCCGATAATGGAGGTTCCGCGCAGAGGGAGCCACCATGTTAGGTTGGTGCCAGCGCAGACTTGGTCCGGCCGGAGGTTGCGCATGCACAGGGCAGGGACAAAAGCCCGTGAAGGAGGAGAGCTCGGGGAGGAGGGGAGTTAGGGGACTAAGGGTCCCAGCAGCCCCCGCGTTTCCCCCGTGACGCGCCAGAACCAATCAGGTACGAGATTAGGGAGGAAAAGGAAGTGGTTGGGCGCATGAGGAGTCAGAGCTAGCTGTCGGAGGAAGGAGAAGGAGCTCCGGTGTAGGGAGGCAGCCGCCCCTACCTAGGCCGCATACCCCAAGGCCCAGTTAGACCCTGAGCCCCAGTAGCGTGCAGCGGAGCTAGGTCTGGCCATAGTCAGGTTCCGGATTCCCCCCTACTGTGCTAAGAATTCTACCAGGACAGTGCTAACTCCGCGGGAGGCCTAGGACCAAGCCCCGCTACTCAGTCGCAGCGTGTCTGGGTGGGATCGCCCCGGACACCTACAGGTGACATCATCTACGCCCTCGCCGATCCTTTGTGAAGATAGTTGCAGAACCGGGTACAGGAGTGCCCGGCAGGTAAATGTCAAGTGCACCAACGGTACCATTCTCACTCCGGGACACGGTGGCTGCGCAGTCACACACTTATACATCCACTGACTCACTTGAGGGGGTGGTGGGGAGCGTATTCTAAGGGGACTGGACACTGGGTGGGATCACCCGGTGGAAAGAGAGGGAGAGTGAGCGTTCAAGGTCGCTGGTAGTAGTTTCTCCTCTAGAGAGGGGCACATGTGATTACGTTGCTGGTTGCTATAAGTAAAACATATTGGTTACGGTATTGCTGTGCGTGTGTGTGTTCATGTACATAAGTTCCTGCGAAGACCCACTTCCCCTAGGGCGGAAGCTATCGCAGGTGGAGGTGCTGCACCAAGTCATAAGTATTGTGAGCACCCCAGGCTCTCCGTGGCAGAGGCTTAGGCCCTGTGAGCCTACAGGTTATATAGCACATGGTAGTGATCTGTGTTCGATAGGAAGCAGGGCAACATTTGGAGGCGCTGCTGAGATCTTAGACCTGGGGTGCCCCCCCCAAGAAAAAAATATCGCCATGGCCCTTCCTTCGCGTCAAGAAATACGTGACTGGGCACGACAAATGCGCACGCCCCCCGCCGCACAGTGGCGGTGACCCGAGAACCCATGGCTTTACCATTAGAGACATTGCAAACGGCCTTACGACAACTACCGGGTTTTGGCAAAGCCCGCCTGGTAGACGTACTCATAGATCAAGATGCTAAGTGGAACACATTGCTAGTAGATTGTCGGCGAGATCTAGTAGTCCTCGAGCCTACCGCCCCTCAATATCTGCCGCTTCCAAACTCTCCGTCCGGCGGCAGCCCCTTGGTCTATCCCCTTCGGGACCCCCCTGTGGGGGAACTAGGTGACGACGACCCGACGCTCCCCTTTGCTCACTACCCTGCGACAGAAGCGGATAGCTGTCCGTCCAAATGTAACTACCCCGGGTCTAGCGCCTCCGAAGAATCTGGGGTACGTAGTGACATGCTGCAGAAACTCAATGACAAGATAGACCAGTTAACCACACCATCCAGTTTACCGCCGTTAGTAGAAGCGCTTACCCTGGCCACGCATTCTCAAAGCTACCGGAAGTTAAAGGCCTTCTCGGGGACTCTACCTATGCCCACAGGAGAGGACGGAATAGACCCTTGGAAGGAGCATACTAGGGGAGTAATGGAAGAATGGTCTTGTACAGACATAGTGAAACGCCAGCGGCTCATGGAGTGCTTGAGACCCCCGGCATCCACTTTGATCAGTATCCACCGAGAGCAGTACCCCGATCTGACCGCTCGTATGATGATTGAGTTTCTAATCGAGGCCTATAGTGCGACCGAGGATGATGGGGCCTTGTGGGCTAAGTACTACGTCATCAATCAAAAGGAGGGTGAAGATTTGTCTGCCTATATCCACCGTGTGCAAATCTCCCTGGGACCCCTCCTGCATCATAAATACTTGGCCGCCTCCCAGATGGATGAATACCTCCGCAAACAATATCTACGGGGGTCCAGTCCCACTCACCCTATGGCAAACATGATTCGCGATAATCTCACTCGAGGGCCCCCCCCTCGTTTATCAAACTGTTACAGCAAATGAAAGAGCACGAAACGCATCTCATGCTTCACTCCCCACAGAAGTCTAAAGCAGCCAGCAACCCTAAACCCAAAGGGAGTGCTGAGAAAAAGGAAGAACCGCCGGATAAACCAGGCCCGGAGAGACCGAAATACACTGGCCAAACCTCGCCTCCGTATGACCGTATGACCGCCGTACCTCCTCCCGAGATATGTCCTGCTATAAATGTGGGAAAAAGGGACACATCTCCTACGATTTCGGATGGGGGACTCTCGCCACCGGAGCCCATCACCCAAGAAGTTCACGCCCCAGGCCATGATATGTGGTGTATACGCGACCAGCCCTGAAGCCCCTGTTTCCACCCAAAGTGGCAACGAACCCGAAGAGGAGAGTAACCGCGTGGGGCCAGTAGCACTGATACGAGTACTAGTAGACTGTATCTATTCCTCTGCCCTGCTGGATACAGGATCCCAAGTAACCATCATATATCGAGGATTCTACGATCGACACCTCCAGAAGCGTCCTCTGAAACTGGCAGGGCATATCAAAGTAAGAGGGCTGAGCAATGGCGACTACCCTATTGATGGCATAGTGACCGTGTACTTGGAGATACAACAGCTCAACACTGGGAAGTCGCATCCCATGAAGGTGAATGCCTTGGTGAAACCCAAAGAGACGCCTAAGTATCCAATCATTCTGGGTACGAATGCAGACATTGTACAAGCCGTCATCCAGGCCTATCTACACGAAACTAACGAACTGCCCATGTCCAGCCTACAGCTACAACTGGTCCAGGTGGATCTGGATTCCCCCCCGGCCCCCGCGGAGGACCACAGACTGCTGTTCTGCGGCCGGGCAGGGCTGACCCAGCTCTTACTGGGAGAAACACAGAGGGTACCCGCCTGGTGTGCATATGCGGAACGAGTAGGCGACGAGCAGCTCTTTTCTCTCGAAAGCACGCCTGAAGAAGATGTCCGCCGAGGATATCGGCTAATACCGGAATTTCGGGATTGGCCGACCGCCATTCCCCATCGAATTTATGTGATGGTCCAAAATCTTTCGCCCTTTCCTATGGCCATCGATGCAGGGCAAAGGATAGTGAGGATTTACCCCGCCAGCTCGGTGAATGAGGCCGTACAAGTAAAAGCCGCCCGAGTGGAAGATCACGAAGCGCCGCTAGACTTCGACTTTGGCTCGTCCGGACTGTAGGATACCTGGAAGGAGCGGTTGCGAGTACAGCTGGAGGAGAGACAACCAGTATTCTCTACCGGAGAGATGGATGTGGGGTGTAGCCGACACGCCCAACACACCATTCGGATGACAGGTACCAAGCCTTCAGGGAACGTTCCCGTCGACTCGCCCCCAGGGCTGTGGAAGATGTACGTGCGGCCCTCCATGAGATGGAAGAAGCCGGGATCGTTACAGAGTCACAAAGCCCTTACGCCTCGCCAATCATGGTAGTGCGAAAGAAGAATGGGACGGTGAGGTTATGTGTGGACTACCGGACCCTCAACAACCGAACCGTACCGGACCAGTACAATCTTCCCCGCATAGAAGAAATCCTGGATGCCCTACATGGAAGCAAATGGTTCAGTGTGTTGGACCTACGGTCCGGGTACTATCAGGTACCTATGAGCCATGAGGACCAAGAGAAAACTGCGTTTATTTGCCCCTTGGTGTTATACCAATTCACCCGTATGCCCCAAGGCATATGTGGTGCCCCCGCCACCTTCCAGCGGCTAATGGAGAAGACTTTAGGGGACCTGAACCCCCGAGAATGTCTCGTGTATTTGGATGATATCATAGTCTTCGGGAAGACTCTGGAGGAACATGAGGCTCGACTCCTGAAGGTACTTGACCGATTAGCTCAAGAAGGACTTAAGCTCTCTTTAGATAAATGCCGTTTCTGCCGGACATCGGTGACTTACGTCGGACACATAGTGTCCGCTGAGGGAATCGCCATGGATCCAGCCAAAATAGAAGCTGTAGTCAACTGGCCCTGACCTGACAATGTAGGGGAGTTGCGATCGTTCCTGGGGTTCTGCG
Source organism: Ascaphus truei (assembly GCF_040206685.1). Taxonomy (NCBI): domain Eukaryota; kingdom Metazoa; phylum Chordata; class Amphibia; order Anura; family Ascaphidae; genus Ascaphus; species Ascaphus truei. The sequence goes on along the minus strand of NC_134483.1, from coordinate 197,307,704 downwards.
GATATTATCGCAGGTTTGTGGAGGGGTACTCCCGATGGGCCAAAGCCCTCAACGGCCTCCTCAAGATATATCCGGAAGACACCGGCCGAAAGGCGACGCCTGCCCGACAACCCTTCGGGGACAAATGGATGACAGAGTGCGAACAAGCCTTCCAGGACCTAAAACAAAGTTTAACCGCGGCTCCCGTGTTGGCCTATGCAAATCCCGAACAACCATATATCTTACATGTGGATGCTAGTCTGCATGGACTAGGGGCGGTGTTACATCAAAAATATCCAGAGGGACTACGACCCGTAGCTTATATCAGCCGCAGCCTTTCTGTCAGTGAACAGAACTACCCCGTGCACAAACTGGAATTCTTGGCCCTCAAGTGGGCCATTGTCGACAAGCTTCGTGATTATTTGTATGGTGTGTAATTTGAGGTGCGGACCGACAACAATCCACTTACCTATATTATGACCTCAGCCAAACTCGACGCGGCCGGCCATCGCTGGTTGGCTGCCCTGTTCAATTACAATTTCACCCTGAAATATAAGCCCGGGCCCTTGAATATTGGAGCTGATGCCCTGTCTAGGCAACCAGGGCTGGTCACTACCCCCGATGAAGACCAATGGGAAGAAATCCCGGGACCCTGAATAAGAGCGCTATGTTGTACCGCTGCCATAGTCAATGATCAAGTGGCATTCTCAGAATTAAGGGTGGCTGACTCTCTAGGGTGCACATCCAACGCTATACCGGAGGCTTATCGGGATCCCAGTGGCATGCACGTTACTCCAGAAAAGATCATAGCCTGGAAAGATATGGTACGCTACCAAGAGCAAGACCCGGTCGCAGGGGCCATTCGCTATGCTATCCAGCAAAATCGTCTGGTCCTCCTCCGACAAGCTCCGGGGGATGTAGGAGGTATACTAATTCGGGAAGTCGACAAGTTCGAGCTAAAAGACAATCTTCTGTACAGAGTGGAAGAGTATCATAACCACTCAAATAGGAGACAACTAGTACTACCCAAAAGACTACAGTACTTGGTATTGAGGGCTCTACACGATGAACATGGTCATTTGGGAGTTGATAAGACTTTCGGCCTAGTGAGAGATCGATTTTTCTGGCCCAAAATGAGAGAAGCAGTAGAGCATCACTGTCGACGGTGTGTGCGGTGTATTCAGAAAGACATTGCCCACCAGGGCCGACCCAATGGGCCACTTAAAAAGCACAGGGCCTATGGACTTAGTGTGTATGGACTTCCTATGCATTGAACCTGACAGCCGCGGCATAGGCAATGTGCTGGTAATCACGAATCATTACACCCGCTACGCCCAGGCCTTCCCGACCAAAGATCAGAAAGCCATTACGGTGGCCAAGGTGCTCTGGGAAAAGTACTTTATGCATTATGGGCTCCCTCAACGACTTCATTCCGATCAGGGAAGAGACTTTGAAAGCAACTTAATAAAAGAACTGCTGAAAATCTTGCGCATCGCTAAGTCTCAAACTACCCCCTACCACCCCAAAGGGGATGCATTGCCGGAACGGTTCAACCACACGTTATTGGACATCCTAGGCACCTTAACGGGGGTGGAAAAGACTGAGTGGAGTCAACACGTGGAAACGCTAGTGCATGCCTACAATTGCACACGACATGACTCCACGGGATTCTCTCCGTACTTCCTCATGTTTGGACAAGAGGCGCGACTGCCGGTGGATATACGATTGAGAGTCTCCACCGATGGGGTACATAACACTACTAATTTCCGATATGTACAGCGATTGCAAGAGAATCTGCAGCGGGCCTACTTACAAGCTGAGAAATTTACTGAAAAACTGAACGCCGGGAATAAACGGCGGTACGATCACAAAGTTAAACACAGAGACAGTGATGCGGTGCTCCTCCGTAACCTGGGAGTACCGGGAAAACATAAATTGGCTGACCGATGGAGGGAGGGAGTGTACGAGGCAGCCTCACAAATGCCCGGCCTTCCGGTCTACCGCATCAAGGACTCGGAGGGTCGGGTGAAGACATGGCACCGGAATCATTTGCTCCATATTCCCCGAGTGGAGGAGGGGGATTTGGAGTGGCCTGCATCCTCGTTGGATGGGGAAGGTACCTTGGAAGACGACATGCCAGGGAACTCAATCGTTCGGGAAGATCCACAAGAGGAACCTCTCAAAGGGGCCCTCAACAGCGCGTACCTCCTGGCGGAGCTACGGGTAAAGAGCGCGGGGAGCATTCTCCCCAGGGGGTGGCTCCGGAAAATTCGTCACTGGACCCACTAAGCCCGTGTTTTGCACCGAGTCAGGATAATTTAGAGACTGTAACCCCCTCAAGGGAAGAATTCGAGATTCCAGACCAAAATAGTCACTTCCCCAAGGGAGTGACCGAACAATCGTTAAGGCGAAGCCAAAGGAACGGGCAACCTCCCATGAGGATGGCCTACGATCAGTTTGGGGCACCCCACTATGAGGCTCAGCAGTGGGCCCGCAGCCGCGTACAATCAGTAATTGTGATGTTTAGCGAAATGTACAATCTGATTTAAGAGAGTGATATGGCGTGTGTTATGCAATTTTTCATTATATAAATGTTGTACCAATTTAAAGGTATTGTCCAAGCGGGCATATTGGAATCCACAGGGGGGAGGATGTAGCCGGGACCCCGTTTCCCCCCCCCCCAATTGGTTGTGGGGGTGGGGGATGTGCACCTAGGGAACGCTCCGATAATGGAGGTTCCGCGCAGAGGGAGCCGCCATGTTAGGTTGGCGCCAGTGCAGACTTGGTCCGGCCGGAGGTTGCGCATTCGCAGGGCAGGGACAAAAGCCCGCGAAGGAGGAGAGCTCGGGGAGGAGGGGAGTTAGGGGACTAAGGGTCCCAGCAGCCCCCCCTTTCCCCCGTGACGCGCCAGAACCAATCAGGTACGAGATTAGGGAGGAAAAGGAAGTGGTGGGGCGCACGAGGAGTGAGAGCTAGCTGTCGGAGGAAGGAGAAGGAGCTCCTGTGTAGGGAGGCAGCCGCCCCTACCTAGGCCGCATACCCCAAGGCCCAGTTAGACCCTGAGCCCCAGTAGCGTGCAGCGGAGCTAGGGACTGGCCATAGTCAGGTTCCGGATTCCCCCCTACTGTGCTAAGAATTCTACCAGGACAGTGCTAAATCCGCGGGAGGCCTGGGACCAGGCCCCGCTACTCAGTCGCAGCGTGTCTGGGTGGGATCGCCCCGGACACCTACAGGTGACATCATCTACGCCCTCGCCGATCCTTTGTGAAGATAGTTGCAGAACCGGGTACAGGAGTACCCGGCAGGTAAACGTCAAGTGCACCAACGGTACCATTCTCACTCCGGGACACGGTGGCTGCGCAGTCACACACTTATACATCCACTGACTCACTTGAGGGGGGGGTGGGGAGCGTATTCTAAGAGGGGACTGGACACGGGGTGGGATCACCCGGTGGAGGGAGAGGGAGAGTGAGCGTTCCAGGACGCTGGCAGTAGTGTCTCCTCTAGAGAGGGACACCTGTGATTACGTTGCTGGTTGCTATAAGTAAAACATATTGGTTATGGTATTGCTGTGCGTGTGTGTGTTCATGTACATAAGTTCCTACGAAGACCACTTCCCCTAGGGTGGAAGCTATCGCAGGTGGAGGTGCTGCACCAAGTCATAAGTATTGTGAGCACCCCAGGCTCTCCGTGGCAGAGGCTTAGGCCCTGTGAGCCTACAGGTTATATAGCACATGGTAGTGGTCTGCGTTCGATAGGAAGCAGGGCTACACACACAATCACAATTTATGTTTTACCCCTCCCCTGCAGGCATTAGGCTAAGGCCCCACTGCCTCAGACAGCGCACCTGCACTGCATACAGGCAGCGCGTGGACAGGCACTTCATGCTATATGCGATCTGCAGTGAACTTGTTTCGATGCGGGGGGGGCGTGCCCAAAATGGGTCGGGTGGGCGTGACCATGACGTGGGGGGTGGGGCCATTACACACACAGGCACACTAACAACAATGCAGTCAGAGGGTTCTGAGAAGATAACATGCCCATATTTATATTTCATTTGCTCAAAAATTACATTTCCGTTTTGCATTAATGAAGCAATGAGAGAGGGAGAGAGTTAACTGGTGTCAGTGGTAGATGCGTACAAGCCGGCAAGCAGCTCCCCTCCTCCTCCCTTCCTTCCTTCCCTCCTTCCCTCCTTCCCTCCTCCACCCCATTGGCTGACTCATGCACCACTTGACGCGTCAGCGCTTAATCACCAGAAGCTTGTAGCTTTGGCCGGCTGATGCGTCACAGCGCGCAGTCAGCCCCGTCGGAAGGAGGCAGCGGGGACCAGCAGACTTGAGGTAAGGGGCTGGTGTCCCGTGCGCACCGCCGACCGCAGCGGGTCCTCAGCCTCAGAGTGGGGTTCACAGAGAGGAGAGAGAGACGTGATGTTTTCAAAGAAGAGTTATGTATGCAAAAAACGTTGCATTATATGTGGAAATATATATTACATGCAAAATTATGCAACTATTTTAACTATTTCTCATACTGAGATCAGCAAGTTAAGTTATTGTAGATACTCTCTCATGGCATTGCCAATGTCGCAGTGTAATGATTAGCCCCACAGTGTGGTGGAAAAGAGAAAGCCATGATGACAAATAGGGAAGATGGTATATATATAGATATAGATACACGCACACCCCTATATATATTTACATACACACGGAATGGAGCATTTGGTCACGGCCATCTTGCTGCGACCAAGTACCCGCCGGCGTTTGGCCGCAGAGAGACGCTCCATCGCTGGACGCTTCTACAATAAGGTAAGTTTTAGGGTAGGGGGATAATTTTAGTTGTTTTAGCAGTTAGGGCAGGGGGATAAATGTAGGGGTTGTAGTGATTGGGGTAGGGGTTAAGATTTAGGGTAGGGGTAGCATTAGGGGTTACGATTAGTAGGTTTTAGGGTATGGGCTGTGGTTAGGGACTTACCTTGGTGGCAAAGGATCCCTGTGGTGAGGTCACGGGGTCACGACCAAATGTCCATGATCGCAGACACACACACCGACCTTCTGAGAAGATAAACAGATAAGTAATTAACTCTATGATTTGTCATGTTGGACACATGAAGTCACAATCCTAGTAGCACCCCTCTTGACACATATATATGATGTGGTAGATTTGGTTTCTGAGCTTACAGGGGCTGTGTGTTTTCAGTTGGGAAAGCAACATGCAGGTTTGTGACCCACTCCTCCTTGTTTTCAAGCTCACCCATCCCACCTTTTTAATGGCAGTTCTTGCTATTCACCTGTGAATGGCCAGTCTATTATAGACAGCTCTCCCTCCATTAGAGAAGTTATGAGAGTTTTTTTGAGGGCGCAGCAGTGTTAGGACCTATAGAGGTACCTACATAGCAGTTTTCTAAATCACACATTCGAGTCAAGTAATTTCTCGAATGTGTGATTTAGAAAACTCCTATGTTAATAGAAGCTCCTATTATAATAATAGAATAATCTTTCAATTGTGTGAACTAGCCATTTCTTAATCCTCTAAACCGCTAATATATATATATATATATATATATATATATATATATATATATATATATATATATATAGATATATAGATATATATATATAGATATATATATATATATATATGAGATAATTCTCTTTTTTCTATCTAAATGGGTCTTTTGGTAGTTAAAGTTCTCTATCTTTAGATCAAATGTATTCTTGTTTGTAAGAATTAGATATATTCTGTCTGCCCAGTCAAGTTAAATAGATAATACTTGTTTAAATAGAAACACGCTACAAGTTAAATTTATTGAATAATATATCTAGTAAGTATTGAATAATTTTATTAAGTCTCTAGTGATACGTGTTTAATTTAAGAACAAGAGTTCCTTTTTTTTCCTACCCTCTCTATCATAAAGATCAATTTAAAGTGGGATCTCTCTAAAAATATAATTCCACTAAGTGGAATTAATAAAATCACATATTCTAGTATAAGAATTCATTGTGGAAAATATTTAAATGATGTAGTATTTATATATTCAGTGTGGCTTTATAAATTACAATATAAGATAATATTATCTCCACTTCTCACTTAATATGAAGAAGATTCCTTTATATCTATAAATATAATTCCAATATATAGAATTAATCTAATCATAAATTCTAATATATGTAGAATGAGATCCGAACGAATAAGAATCCATATAATAGATTACGTTATGTGATTCAACTGGTGTCACATTGTGTTTATAGACATTGATTAGATACTAATTTAAACACATGTGTCTATTAACCTCTAGACACAATATAATATAATGTAATTTGTTTCTACATGATCAAAAATGTCAGACTTCGTGTATTTTGCCTTATTGTGTTCTATATGTCTGGGATATCACCCTTTGGGTGGTGTGATGCATGTAATAATGTTTAATAATGTTTAATTTGTGACAATTGTAACCTTATGTGTATTAGCCTATGTAAGGGAGGAGGTGCCTATATAAAGTAGGAACAGGTAGTCAATCATTGACCCCTGGCGAAGACATTTGGTTGAAACGCGTAGGGTGATTACTTGAGAGAGGATCAGGATTGTAAGTGTATCAACTCTCTGGAGAGATCTTGCAGATTAGTTTGCTGGAGAGTGGAACAGGCTACAGTGTAGATGGTGCATGGATACAGAGCACAACTGTTGCCAGAGATCCCGCACGACCTGATCAAACACCCCCACGTGATGCGGAAGCGGTGAGTGAGGCAGGGTAAGCAGGAGAGAAGCTTCAGTGTACCGTGCGTCTGGAGACACTGCAGAGCACAGATTCTGGTCTCGAGCCCATAGACGGGTGCCGCAAAGAGGAACGAGCGGGCAGACAAGTTCATCTACGTTCACTGTGGAACGGGGACTTTCAGTGAGGAGGGGAAGGCTGGGTAGTCACCCCCCTAACCGTGCTCTTTGCATCACGCTATGGCAAACAGACTGCCCTAGACCCACCACCCAGAAGAACATCACTGGGGATAAGGAGAACTACTGGGATTATATACACTCTGTTTTCCATGTGAAACGAACTTTGTCTTACAGATATAGTTTGTCTTTTTAAAGACATCTATTCACATTGGGACATTATTATTCCATTCATAGGAATTATCCATGATCCTCTCTCACTTATTAGCAATTTTATATATCCTTGTTGTTTACAAGTCATTTTTGAATAAATATTTCTAATCAAGTATAAAAGTACTATCTATCTCAGCCCTACATTGGATTGTTACAATAATATTGTTTCCTGAAATCCACTAACACGTGCTGGTGTTTTGAACAAAAGCTCTCATAGATGTGATGCTGCTTTCCTATATATCCAACTGAGACCGGAATACAGTGACGAATACGGGTCAATATCCAGAGATCCTCTCCGGCTGAAAGTGCTTCTCCATTATATATCTTTAACATTATTTCACAAATTTCTCCCCTTTTCCATTAGTTTTTTCTTTGTGCCTAGGTCATCTACGATAGATAGATCTATATATTGTGACAAACGGCTTACTCCGGGGCTCCGTCGTTTGTCCGGGACTGTTTAGAACACGGTCTTTTAGGGTAGGTTAAATGATGAGGCGTCACGTACTGTTCCTTTAAACAGGCTATGCCTGGTTTATTCAGTCCCAGGCACTGAGACTGCCACAGTGCATACAACAGAAAACAGATCAAAACAAAAGCTGCTCACCTGAGCGATAACTTAACTTAGATATCCCTGACTCAGGGTTGGAAGTGGCTTTTCCACTCCCAACAACAAAACAAGGGACTTTTGCAGTGTTACACAAATGAACAGAAAGATTGAACCTGTTTGGGGAAGAGGCTTCTCCCCTCTGTAGTTCAGCAGCCTTCCAGCCTCCTGGCTCTTGTGGAGAGACCCGAGCAAAACAGGAAATCAGTCTTTCATACCTGATTCCTAATTAGCATGACAGGTGACAGAAATCAGGCAGCAGACAAACTCTGGTCTGGATCTCTCATCCCTCAGTTCCAGCGCTTGCCAAACTGTGGGATGGAGTGTATGTATTATAAGGCTGCACTCCCAGGCCAAACAGGATAGAAACTGTCTAGTATCCTGGGAGCCCTATATACGGAATTTATTACCATCCCCTGGTTTCTGTCACATATCCTCCCCCCCAGCTCAGACCTCGAGGGATGAGCGACCATGGATATTAGGGAGTGCATCCTTGACAACCCGTCAGCATTGCCATGTTTGTGCCCTGACCTGTGTTCCACAGAAAATTTAAAGGGTTGTAGGCTTAGGAACCACCTGGTCACTCTAGCATTCTTTTCCCTGTTTTGACACATCCAGGTAAGGGGTGCATGATCTGTGACCAACCGGAATTTTCTCCCCAACAGATAGTATTTGAGCGTCTCTACAGCCCACTTTATTGCGAGACACTCTTTCTCTACTATGGAGTAATTTTTCTCCTGGGGATTTAGTTTCCTACTTAAATAAAGAATGGGGTGCTCCTCACCTTGAGACTCCTGGGAGAGTACCGCCCCCAGCCCTACCTCAGATGCGTCGGTTTGGACTACGAACTCTTTGGAGAAGTCAGGTGTGACCAACACTGGTTGGGCACAGAGAGCTTCTTTCAGGCTTCTAAAGGCCTGTTCGGTTTCGGGGGACCACTTTACCATTAGCGGTCCTCTTGCTTTTGTGAGGTCAGTTAGTGGGGTTGCCTTAGTTGCAAAATTGGGAATAAACCTTCTATAGTACCCAATTAACCCCAAAAAGGTCCTTACTTGTTTTTTTGTAACTGGCCTTGGCCAATTTTGTATCGCCTCCACTTTGAGTGTTTGGGGTTTGAGTAAACCTCTGCCAATAGAATTTCCCAGATACTTGGCCTCCTCCAGACCAATAGTGCATTTAGCGGGGTTAGCAGTTAGTCCAGCAGACCGGACTGCGTCAAGCACAGCTTGGACCTTTGGAAGGTGGGATTGCCAATCTTCACTATGGATTACCACATCATCCAGGTAGGCGGCAGCATACCGAGCATGTGGTTTTAAAATTTTATCCATCATTCTTTGGAATGTGGCGGGAGCTCCATGTAAGCCAAAAGGCAACACCTTATACTGAAAGAGGCCGTCTGGGGTTGAGAAGGCTGTCTTTTCTTTTGCCCCTTCTGTGAGGGGAACCTGCCAGTACCCTTTTGTTAGGTCTAGGGTTGTGAGATATCGGGCTTTGCCCAGTCTCTCTACAAGTTCATCTACCCTGGGCATAGGATAAGTATCAAATTTTGACACCGCGTTTAGTTTCCGGTAGTCATTACAAAACCTTGTTGTACCATCTGGCTTTGGGACTAAGACTATGGGGCTGTTCCACCCACTTTGGGATTCCTCAATTACACCTAGTTTTAGCATTTTTTTAACCTCTAAACTTATAGCCTTTCTTTTGGCCTCTGGGATTCGGTACGGTTTAAGGTTAACTCGGACCCCCGGTTCAGAGACTAGGTCATGTTCAATTACGCTAGTTCGACCTGGCCGTATAGAGAAGATTTCTTTGTTTCTTCTCACTAAATTCTGAACCTCTCGTTTCTGATGAACAGACAGGGTTTCAGCTATGCTAACCTCTGGGTCAGTTTCTTGATTCTCTGACGGACCTGGGGGTACTAGGGTTAACAAGACTTCTCTATCTTTCCAGGGCTTGAGTAGGTTTATATGGTATATTTGCTCAGGTTTCCTCCTACCTGGCTGTCTTACCTTATAATTTACTTCTCCCACTCTTTCCAAGACCTCATATGGCCCATGCCATTTAGCAAGGAATTTACTCTCCACGGTGGGAACCAGAACTAGTACCCTATCACCTGGAGAAAAAATTCTGACCCTAGCACCCTTATTATATGTATTCCTCTGTGCTTCTTGAGCTTTCTCCATGTGTTCCCTACTATGGGTAGGACTGCAGCAATGCGGTCCTGCATCTGGGCAACATGCTCTATTACACTTCTGTAAGGGGTAACCTCGTGTTCCCAAGTCTCTTTGGCTATATCCAGTAAGCCCCTTGGGTGTCGGCCATACAATAGTTCAAACGGGGAGAAGCCTGTGGATGATTGGGGAACTTCCCTAATGGCAAATAACAGGTACGGTAACAAACAATCCCAGTTTTTCCCATCTTTATCAACCGCCCGCCGTAACATGCTCTTTAAGGTTTTATTGAACCTTTCCACTAAACCATCTGTTTGTGGATGATAGACTGAGGTTCTGAGATGCTTGATTTTTAGGAGTTTACATAGCTCTTTCGTTACTTGGGACATAAATGGTGTTCCCTGGTCAGATAGAATCTCTTTAGGAATCCCGACCCGGGAAAACAGAACTACTAACTCTTTTGCTATGTTTTTAGCTGAGGTGCTACGTAGGGGAACTGCCTCCGGATATCGGGTGGCATAATCTAATATTACCAATATATGCTGATGTCCCCTAGCAGACTTTATTAGGGGTCCTACTAGATCCATAGCAATCCGGTCAAATGGTACCTCTATTATGGGAAGGGGTACCAATGGGCTGCGGTACGCCTTGAACGGGGCGGTGATCTGACATTCTGGGCATGAGGAACAATAATTCGTAATTTCTGCCAGAACCCCAGGCCAATAGTAGCTTCGGAGAACCTTTTCTTTTGTCTTTTCCACCCCTAGGTGTCCCCCCAATGGATGACTATGTGCGAGGTGTAATACTACGTTACGGAATGTTCGTGGTACCAACAATTGTTTAGTTGTAACTGATTTCCTTTTATCAACCCGATATACTAGGTCGTTCTCTACCTCGAAGTAGGGGTAAGCAAGTGACCTATCTGGTTGGCCAGGAGTACTATTCTGGTCCCGTATATTTCCCCTTGCTACCGCTAATGTGGGGTCCTCCCACTGGGCCTTCTTAAAACTCCCAGGACTGACCTCTAGGTCAGCGAGGGTCTTATCCGGTTCTGGGGTGGTAAGTGTCTGCTCAACATCTTGATTTGGGGTATTCCCTACCAAAGTAGTGATGGGGAAGGGAATTTTACAGCACTCCTCCTTTTCCCCCTTCTTATTTGGGCCCTCGTCAACCTCCATTTCTGAAAAAGGGAAAGGATTTGTTTCTTCTAATACTTCGTTATGGTCCGCTATTGAACTCTGGGCGCTATTCTGAGCTGGGGACCACATTTTTAGAAAATGGGGAAAGTCGGTCCCTATTAACACATCATGTGCCAGTTTGGGTACAACACCCACCTTGAAATCTAAAGAACCAAATTCTGTTTCAAAAAAAACATCAACAGTGGAATATTCATGATTATCCCCATGTATACAACAAATTGCCACTCTTTGTGAACTGTTTCTCTGTTTCTTCTTAATGGGCAAGAGGTATTCGGACACTAGTGTGACCATGCTCCCAGAGTCAAGAAGTGCCCGAACCCTCTTACCATTAACCTTTACAAATGCCCACAGATGGTTATTCAAGGGGTCCTCTGGGCTAGGGCCCATACATTGGGACAACAGCGAATAAGGTTCCACGCTGTTGCATTGCATGGGCTCATCATTTAGTGGGCAGATTTTTGCTGTGTGGCCCCTCTCATGACAATTTACACATTTAGGTACATAGTCTGTGTCCCACTTAGAGCCTTTTCCCGGCTCCCCATGTTGGCTATTGCCCTTAGTGTGCGAACCACTGTTGCTTGTGCTGCGTGAAGGGGGTCGCCGCTCTTCAGCGCCCCTTAACCCCGGTACCCTTTTACCGTCTCTGGAAGAGTCCTGGAACCTCGGGTAGTGGGGTTGCTCCACGACTGTGGGTTGCGGGTGCTCTTCTGCTGCATTGTACCTTTCTACGAGGGCCACAAGCTCATCCGCATTGTGGGGGTCACTCCGACTGACCCAACGGCGTAAGGCAGAGGGAAGTTTCCTCAAGAACTGGTCCATGACCAACCGTTCCACGATGTGGCTGGCTGAGTTGATCTCGGGTTGTAGCCACTTCCGGGCGAGGTGGATGAGGTCATACATCTGGCTTCGGGTGGCTTTATCCATCGTGAAGGACCATGCGTGAAACCTTTGGGCGCGAACAGTCGTGGTTACGCCGAGGCGGGCGAGGATCTCGAACTTCAATTTTGCATAGACGTTTGCTTCGGCTGGCTCTAGATCAAAGTAAGCCTTCTGGGGTTCGCCGCTTAGGAAGGGTGCGATTAGACCAGCCCACTCAGCTTCTGGCCATCCCTCTCTCTGTGCCGTGCGTTCAAACGTGAGAAGATAGGCTTCCACATCATCCGAGGGTCCCATCTTCTGAAGGTAGTGGCTTGCCCTGGTCATTTTCGGAACTGGGGCTGCCGCTGCCAGTGGAAGGTTACTGATAGTCCCCCTCAGGATCTCGAGTTCCTGCTGTAAGCCCTGAGCGAACCGCTGTTGCTCCTCTCTCAGCAAGCGGTTTGTCTCTTGCTGGTTTGCATTCGCGTTTTGCAGGGCTTCATTCGTCTGTTGCTGGTTTGCATTCGCCTGTTGCTGGTTGGCATTCGCCTGTTGCTGGTTGGCATTAATCTCTTGCTGGGCTATTAGCAGCTGTTGCTGGGCTATTAACAGCTGTTGCTGGGTTTCATTCGCGTCTTTCTGGGCAGCGACATTGCGTACCAGCGCACCCACCACGTCTTCCATCTTGTTTGCAGAGGATGAAAAAAACTTTTTTTTTTTTCTTACAAAGTTCTTCAACCCGCAGACCCCCTAGTGCTCTGCCCGCATTCTCCACCATATGTGACAAACGGCTTACTCCGGGGCTCCGTCGTTTGTCCGGGACTGTTTAGAACACGGTCTTTTAGGGTAGGTTAAATGATGAGGCGTCACGTACTGTTCCTTTAAACAGGCTATGCCTGGTTTATTCAGTCCCAGGCACTGAGACTGCCACAGTGCATACAACAGAAAACAGATCAAAACAAAAGCTGCTCACCTGAGCGATAACTTAACTTAGATATCCCTGACTCAGGGTTGGAAGTGGCTTTTCCACTCCCAACAACAAAACAAGGGACTTTTGCAGTCTTACACAAATGAACAGAAAGATTGAACCTGTTTGGGGAAGAGGCTTCTCCCCTCTGTAGTTCAGCAGCCTTCCAGCCTCCTGGCTCTTGTGGAGAGACCCGAGCAAAACAGGAAATCAGTCTTTCATACCTGATTCCTAATTAGCATGACAGGTGACAGAAATCAGGCAGCAGACAAACTCTGGTCTGGATCTCTCATCCCTCAGTTCCAGCGCTTGCCAAACTGTGGGATGGAGTGTATGTATTATAAGGCTGCACTCCCAGGCCAAACAGGATAGAAACTGTCTAGTATCCTGGGAGCCCTATATACGGAATTTATTACCATCCCCTGGTTTCTGTCACAATATATATAGTCCAAAAAAACGCAAAAGGTGCAAATCGTAGACACAGGTGCATGAATATACAACACCTGAAGGATAAATACGTGAACAAGCCCTATATTCGATTTCCACAACGAGATGTACCTATAGGTGAAAAAGATACCAATATGGTGAAGTACGTTTATGAATAAAATTATTGCGCAAGCAACAGAGGCTACTTACAATGTAGCAGAAATAACAGGCACATCTGTAAAATGCTTTCAGATCGCTGCATCAAAGGGGCTGATAATCTCAGGAACCGCTCACCCCGTCTGTGTGCTCGGACGCAGAAGCTTCACTGCTCAGCTGTAATCAGCAGTCGCGCGGGTCCTCTGATGGTGATGTCACTCCCCTAAACGGGGATACAGCTGGCTCCGTTCACTCGGTGAGATTAGCCACAGAGCTCAATTCCGAAATTGATAGAACAGTCCCAATAGCCTTTAAATAAAGCTTTGCAGCAAATAGAAAGACAGTTAAAAGTCCTGAATATAACAGAAAATAGGGAGATCTACTGAGACCCTCACCCTACTAGTTTCGTCTGAGTTTAGACTTCTTCTGGGGCATCTATACTATATATATTTAGTAAAAATGATAAATTCAGTTAATTTAGGACTTGTCTTACAAATTAAATATGGTAATCCCACAAACACATGTCTACACTTCTGCCTTATCATGTTTTAGGTTCATATGGAGATATTCAGGGAAACATTATTCAAGCTTCATTGTTGTTGATAATTTATCTGCACAAAAACATTAGTTTGACTACCATTACAAGGACAATTTTCAATAAAGTATTTGTAAATGTAAAACTCACCTAAGAAAACGTTAAAATAAATGCTCTATTTAAAAAGACATTTCCTGCCTGTGAAAAATGTGGCAGACCATCGCGTACAAAGCATATGGACAGCAAATCTATCACCCATGCTCATGTATAATTACCCAATTGCAGCTTTTACTGAAAGTATTTTTCTTACTTAGAAGGAAAATTAGCAAATCAGCATAAACACTGAACATTAAAGAAGAAAGTGGCTATATAAACTTAGTGCAAGATATATTTTGGGGACAATATTAAAGCAAAAAGAAGCCCTGAAAAAAGACCTTATTGGGCTGTAATGCTGTAAATACCGAGCTCTTGCACTCTGAAGAGTATACTGCCATGGGTGCTGCTTAGGGTTACCTGGTGTCCGGTATTGAACTGGACTGTCCTGTATTTGGATACTCTGTCCAGTAAAAAATGAGAGGTACTGTAATACTGGACATGTATGTGTCTAGTATTTTCCTCCCTGGACATAGTGACCCGACGCACCTTTCATCGTTGAGTCCAGAATTTTTGGAGAAGCCACCTGGCAACCCTAGTGCTGCTAGTGCCAGAGCAATTCTGGCTTGCAGATGAAGATTAGGAAAACGGCATTACACAGTGGTCACTGTAAATAAACTTTAATATTCACACACAGCACCTGTATGCTCAGAACCCAACACCACCACACCATATATATTTGTGCCAAACAGGAGTGCTACTGAGATTGTGACCTCATGTAATACTTCTGTTTTTTCACATAAGTGAGGGTAATTTAGTCAAATGCTTTGGCCAAAGCATGGTTTGAGTTTGCAAACCACGCCAAGGTATTCCCTCTCTTGCAAGTCCTAACACTATTGTACCTGCAAGCAGCTTTCATAACCTCTCTAACCGAGGGGGAACTGTCCTAATAGACTGGTCATTCACAGGTGTGTAACAAGACCTGCCATTTAAAAGGTGGGATGAGTGAGCTTGAAACCAGGGAAGAAGGGTCACAAACCTCCAAATGGTTTACTAATAGAAATGTATAAACATGCACAGTGACTAAACTCAGAACCCAAATCCACCACATCATATATATATTGTGTCAAAAAGCAGTACTAATGAGATTGTGACCTCATGTATAGAATAAAAGACAAAGAGCCACAGGACGTTTTGTCCTTTGTTATAAACTTTAACATTCACTTAAGTCCACGTGAGTGCTGTTTTCTGATCTTCACCCTAGTCCATCACAGCCACTTCAAATGGCACTGTTGATTTTTTGTTTTGTATCAACGATATTTCTTTTATTGGAGAAAAAAGTGATGCCCGCTTAACCTAGACAGTGGAAGGTTAGTAAGGGGTCGGTGCAGTAACGGAAAAAACAATATAGCAAGGACGAAGAGGCCCTGTCAGAAAGCTATCTCCTTGGCGAGGAGATGACAGGAAACGCCCCAGTTGCGTGCACTCATACTCCTAATTAGTAGCAATAGTATAACGGATAGTACTGTAAGTGGCTGAGTGGAGGATAGCACCGCCGAGGTGAAATCGCATACTAGAATAGTCGATTGGAGGATGGTACATACGGGGTTGAATCATATGCTGATAGCCTTCGTGGACTAGTGAACAAGCAGCTATCATCTTAAAATACAGAGTGGAAAGGTGGGTCATGGTTAAAAACACTATGTATGATACATTGAGATAAAAATAGTGGGGATATACTGCTTGAAAGAAATGACAAGAAATATCATTCTGTAGACGACCAATCAATCTATACTAACTAGCTGGTCAACCGCAGGGTAAGGAGTGAGGCCTTTAGACCACTGGCAGTTGATAGACCATAATAGTACCACGTATGCCCAGTATATGCCTGTGGATCATTGGTAATTATTAAAACTATGATAATACCACACAATGAAGCAAAAATATGTTAAAGCAGGGTAGTGGTACAGCACCTTAGGTCTGGTAAATACTCAGGCTCTGCTTATGAAGGTAATCAATCATGTACATATCCCGGTTTGGTCACTAGGGACTCGGAGTATCAATAGGTAACAAGCTCACCTTTGTGCTCCCCTGTTGGAATAAATGAGGGTAAACAGTGGCTTGCTATAGTACCATATAAACTGATACATATATGGGAATAATACTCCTTACAAGTGGTATACACAACCCGCTTGTGGTGACCCGCTGAGTGTGTGAACCACTGGGTAGATGATCTCCCGTGATGTGACTCTAGAGAGTCCTCTGTATGTGCGCAGCAGCAAAGTATGGTCTGGTATAGAGGTAAATACAAAAGTCAGGATCGGACCAGAGTTAAAGTAAAAACTATCCCTACGTACATAACCCTATGAAGGGGGGGGAGTAGCAATAGGGGAAAGGTAAGAGGAGAATGCTAACAGCTTCGACTGAGCTATCCCTAGATCCGGACCTGAAACAGTTACCACTGCTTTAAACAACAAACTGCTTAAGGGCACAATAGAGTACTCAAGGGAGGTCCCGTAGGCAGCAGCTGATTACTAGTCTGTGTTAGAGTGTGATTCGCATGGTGCGTGATGCCAGAGTGACGCTTACCCTTGACGTACGTTTCGCTTCTCAAAAAGGTAAGTTCCCTCCCCTCCATGTTTGCTGCTATTTACACTGTAGGTACATCTCTTTATTGGCAGGGAGGAGTCTGGTGTGTGTGGATAGATGATTAACCCCTAAGGCACTAGTTTGCGATGGCCAGGTTACCTTGGAAAACTGTCCTTGTGAAATACATCTCAGGGCACTGTGGATTGAACCATTGCTGCAGTTTGATATCCCAGTCGGTGAAACTGACACACAGGGTGCCAGGCAAGGTTGCTGCAGCGGCAGTGCCATGCTAATGGTAATACACTATCCAAAATACAATGTGCAAAGAGGGGGGTACCCCAAAGGGAGGAAGGGGACAGTGGTTAATATGTTCCATGCAAGTGTCATATTGCTACATGGTATACACTGTGTGCTCCAGACAGCAAATAATGACACCAAGATGAGTGACATATTCCTACACAGTAGACACTGTGTTCTTCAGGCAGTGATTAATATCACTGGGACACATGTAGTGCTAATGCAAAAAATATGCGCTATTATAAGGGATCTGTCCAAATATCCAGGATGACTGCTGACAGGAAGTGACATCTTCTCCGAAGCTGCCATGGCCATCTTACTTCCTAACAAACCCTGCCCTTACCCCCTGACAGGAAGTAAGCCTTGCTTTGGACCTCATTGCCAGCAGCTGCCTCTGACCTTTAGGTAGCAGGCAGTTGCTATCCAACTTTGTTCGTGCAAAATACTTGTACCTTGTACAATCTGAGCTCTGCCTTGCCTGCCACCTGTCTCGACCTTGGAACTGAATCTGACTACCCCTTGCCTGCTGCCTGCCCCGACCTCGGAACCAAACCTGACGTCCCCTTGCCTGCCGCCTGCCTCGACCTTGGAACTGGACATGACTAACCCTTTGCCTGCTGCCTGCTGCCTGCTGCCTGCTGCCTGCTGCCTGCTGCCTGCCTGGACCTCGGAACCGGACCTGACTACCCTTTGCCTGCCTCGACCTCGAACCATACCTGACTACCCCTGCATCCCAGGCCTCTGATCCCAGGCCAAGGTCGGTGTATTACTCCCTACCTCTGCCTTGAGGGTCCATATCCTGTCCTTCAGTCAGCAATGTTACAGCTATTTAGAAACAAGTAGTGTGCATATAGACCAGGGAAGTGAAAAGAATGAATATGTCATCCTACTAAAGGAACGATGAATACAGAAAACCCTTGCTGAGGCCATTAGGGCTGATGGTGTGTAGGTCATAGATCCAGCTAAACTCTCTTTGTAAGAGTATTTTGTCCCTGTCACCCATTCTGGGACCTGTAGTAAGGTTATCTATCACACAGAATTTAAGGCCACTTCAGTCCCCTTGATGTGCATCATTGACATGGCATGCTAAGGGTGTCTCAAGGTGATTACACACTGAGCCCACATGTTCCAGGATGCAGCACCTGAACTCACAGCGAGCTTTCCCCACATATTTCCTCCCACACATGCAGGCTGCCAGGTAGATGATGCCTGTAGTTTTGCAGTTAATTAAGTGCCTGATGGTAATCTGTTGGATATTTTTCCAATTGGAGAAGGACATGGTTGGGAGGATGTATGGGCAAGCTTTGCATGTCCTGCATTTAAAAGTACCTTTCTGTCTTTGGGAGAGCCAGGTATCAGCAATGATGTTGGGTAAATGGCTATGGACTAGACAGTCCTTCAGATTAGGTGCTCTCCGGCTGATCAGAGTGGGTGCAGGTTTTAGTACCTGCCTGAGGTCTTTGGTGTGTCACCAGCCAAACCAGGGAAAACACAGGAGTTCAAAAATATGCATATGTAAAAATGAAAGTCCACCAAACTCTCCAGATATGAACTTTAACTTAAAATATAGGGGCCTATGCAGTAAGCGTTCATAAACCACTTATCAAGCACTTATCGCCCAAAATGCCTACTGCTATTCAGTAAGCGGTGATAAGTGGGTGATAAAAGACTGAATCGCTCAAAAAAATTGCTCATAAAGAAAACCACAGAGGCAGCGGTGATAAGCCACTTATCACCGCTTTTCGGCATGTTCATAAATTTGCGCAATTCTAGTAGCAATGATTAGGCTATGAACGCCTATCATCGCTCTAGAATGGTGATTTTATCACGAAATCCTCATGCCAGAAAAAGTTGGCTTAAAGGTGTTGGAAACCTGCAGAGAAGCGGCGAGATGGGACTTAGAAAAAAAAATGCATTTTTCTTGCATAGGATTGATGCCGGGAATCTCTGGAGCTGATATCCATTAATATTAGCACCAGAGAGCCCTGGCATGAATCCTATGCAATAAAAATGCATTTACAGTAAACTTCATTACCATAGCGGATAGCCTCAGGCACCCTCTACTTCCCGAGATACAGGCCCCGTTATGGGGGGCCAGTATCTCCTATGCATTTAAATGTCAGCGTCACGTGACCATGGGAATAAAATGCATAGGAGATACCGGCACCCCATAACGGGGCTTGTATCTCGGGAATTAGGGGGTCCCTTAGGCTGAAACCAATGCAGTTCAGCTCAGGAGACCCTCTGCTCATCTAAACTATTAACAAAATTAAAATTTATACACATAAATTTCGGGCGATATTTGCACAGGGAGAGACGGCTCTCTCAGAGCAGCTCTCTCTGCAGCAGATACAACTCGCCGGGTTAGGCCTTTTCAGAGGGTCGTTCATCAGATCACCGGCTAATCACCCGTTTTGTGAATTTTGCTATGACAGGTAATGAAGGCTTAATAAATACCGTGATAGCAACACTCATAAAAACGGTGATTTAAATGGTCCGGTAATTTTTTGATGAACCTTTAGTGCATAGGCCCCATAAACTTTAAACCAGTTTATTGAATCCAACAAGGTAAAAGAATAGTGCAAAGTTTCTAACCACACAGGTTCTTTGAGAGAAGACATGTAGATATATAGCAGAGATTATGGAACCTTTCAGTTGTTAAGATCTGCTTCAAACATATCGTTATTGCAGACTTAAAACTCATTAATTGTATTTTTGGAAAAACGCACTAAATGCACTTCCGGACTAGGAATTTCTTGATATATATATTGAAAAACTCATTAAAAACACCTAATCTTCCGAACTTGTCATATCAAAATACCTTCCTTTTAAAATACAGATTTTTTTTCCTATCAACAAGAACATTTCATCGCCTTTTCCTCAGTACTCAAAGAAAGTAGTCGATATCATCATACATGTACACATCAGGAAATGTGTCAGCTTTTTGATCCTTGAGATCGACACCAGGTGAGAAAACATGTGAATACATAAGATTGTGACACGTTGCTGTATCTTAAAGCCTGTGGATAGTGAGCAGGTTTGGGAAGCCATAATGTAACTGGGAAGATACTCTTGTTCGTGTCTGTGAGGTCTCTACAGCCTTGGATTGCATAGGAGTGCGTAGTAGTACACATATGTGGGTCAAAGTCCCTTTTAACTCTAGACCTGAGCTCTAGTGTTCTGAGGGAGGGTCAACAAAGAAACTTACATTTAAAATTAAACTCCTTAATCCTAACTTCTCCCCCAATGGGGGAGGATGAAAAAGGGGTAATAACTTGAATGATACCCCATCCAAGTCCAAAGCCCTGGGGGGTATGGGCCCTTGTAGGGGCATGAGGTGGCCATTGTGCGATCCGAATCACCGCCAGTGAGTACTGCGTCTACCAAAGATAAACCGCTCAACTTCTACTCTGGTAAAGTATTTTGATACTTTCCTTTGTGGGCAGACAGTTACGTTGAAGGGCTTTTTTCTTACCTCTTTTCTGCCTTTGTTCCCTATCTTCATCAGTTGTTTACTTTACCTTATACATATACTATACAATGTTGAACATCTATACTCTCTTACTAGCACAGTAAGTATTACTGTCCATTGTTTGAAACAAAGGGATATATAGGGGACCTGCCTCTCCAAGATCCATATGTCTTAGTTCCAAACTGAACACTCCTGAGCCAAAAAACTGATTCAGTTAGTTTATGGATAAAATATTTTCCAATTCTAAGAAATAATAATGATTTAATTATGTTGGGAAAAAAACAATGCCTTTCATGTTTCACGGGAGTTAAACAAGGGAAAATAATGTAAACAATAATATATTTTTATTTAAATTGGGTCATACTGAGATTTGTTAGAAGTAGCAGCATGCATTGTTCCTGGCACTACAGTTTTAACCATCAGCTGTTGGCATAAGCCCTCGGCATGATACAGGTGCCCTTGAGCTGAACTTGCATGGTTCATTGTAACAATTACTTCCCTTAAATGAGTGAATTAGGCATTTACTGTAACACTGTGTACAGCAAAAAACAACACCTAGTCTGCTATAAATGGCAACATGCCAATGACGGTGAGTCAACGTTCACTTTGCAAACTGAGAAATTCCGCATACCTGTCAGCTTTCCACAGACACATCCACAAATAGATCTTACACATTCCCCAGAATTTCTTCAAAAAAATCCCCAATCATTTCCTTTTAAGATAAGTGTTTGGAAATAAGCCACTCTTCTAAAACTCACATTTATCGGAATTACGCTCACCATTTTGTTTTTACCATTCAAGTCATCTCATTTGCTTGCAAAGATAGGGTGAAAATCTAGTGTGATTTCTACAATATAAAAATACTTTTTTTATTTTCTCCAATTATCCAGTATACCTTGTAGGGCTACACAGGGTGGAAGTATCATTATTCCAAGGGTTGGAACTCACTTTTCTTATTTTCAGCTAATAAAAATGTTCCAGTAGAGAGAACATTTTTTATAAAACATTTTGTGTGTCAAACTCCAAGATTTTTTTTCTGCTTAAAGCTGATTTAAACCTTTGCCACATTTCCCCAAGTTTAATACAATAAAAAAGGCCACTGTAACTCATAATCTTGAATCCATATCGAGGATGTTGTCACACACTTTCCCCCCTGTGTTTAGACATTGAAGCTCTATCCTGGTTCTCATCATACCTCTCTCATCACACATTTTCGGTCTCTGTTGCTGACATGTCTTCGTCTTCTGTTGATCTGACTGTTGGTGTTCCTCAGGGCTCTGTTCTTCAGCCTCTCCTTTTCTCTCTCTATACACTATCACTTGGTGACCTCATCAACTCTTTTGGCCTTAGGTATCATCTCTATGCAGAAGATACACAGATATATTATCCACCCCTACCCTCCTAACTGCAATCCAGTAACGAGTCTCATTGCCTTATGGCTAGGGAAAAGAAGTATCTCAGTGAGTAAAGACACAGACTCGGTGAACACGGAGTTCGACATGGGGGAAACCTGGTGTCACCACCAAGTGACCTTGGGCAAGTCCCTTTGTCTCCCTGTGCCTCCGACAACAAAACATGGATTGTAAACTCTTCTGGGCAGGGACTGTGTCTGTAAAAATTCCTATGTGCTGCGTACCGCGCACTATAATGTAATTGTGAACCGCGTTGAGTCCCATTGGGGATAAAAGCGCTATATGAATTAAAGTTGTTATTATTATTATTATTATTATTATTAGCAGTGAGAATTGTAAACATGCTTTAGATTATTTTTATTTTATTTCGAAACAGCTTGTGTTAGGGTCTGTTCAAAAAAATCAGTTAGAACTTTGCCTGGGAGAGAGAGGAGGCAGATAGAGATAGAGAGTGTGTTAAGGAGAGAAAAAGAATATACTGTAGTACAGTAAATAGTAAGAAATAGGACACAGAGTAATCCTATACTACAAGATAGAAACAGATGTAGACAGATAGATTGCAGGGGTTGGATAGAGAAAGAAGAGGTGTTACTATCATATAAGAAAACATATACTCATTCCCCAAACACTGCAAAGCTTAAATCCTTAGAAAAGAACTCTGACAATTATAGTTCTTTTAAACTCTCGTTTTTAGCGTTTGTTTGGGCTGTCACAGAAATGTTTGCGGAATATTTGACAGCTTCATCCTTTGTGATAGTGATAGGTAACAATCCTCTTTTTTTTTTTTTTTTTAGAGTTTTTATACAGTTTATTGTGTAAATTATGTACTGAAAATGTTTAGTTCTCCTTTTTCTGCACGGTCTTTGTGCCACGCAGACGTCCAGTACGACGGGCAGCAATAAGACCAACCTTGCGACCAGCTGGAGCATCTCTCTTGAATGTTGAAGGTTTACCAATGTGTTGATGGTTTCCACCACCGAAGGGATGTTCTACAGGATTCATAGCCACACCACGGACACGTGGCCAGCAATTTCTCTTGGCCTTCAGGATAGGTTTGTCAATACGACCGCCACCAACAACAACCCCAACGATTGCTCTGTTTGCAGAAGAGATGACTTTCTTGGATCCAGATGGCAGCTTCACTCTGGTTTTCTTGGTTTCAAGATTGTGGGAGATGACTGAGGCATAGTTTCCAGAAGCCCGGGCCAGTTTACCATGATCACCTGGCTTCTCTTCCACGCAACACACTATGGTACCTTCTGGCATGGTGCCAACAGGGAGGACATTGCCGATGTTCAGCTGAGTTTTCTTGCCACAGTACACAAATTGGCCAGTATGAATACCCTCAGATGCAATAAACAGTTCAGTCCTCTTCTTGAATCTGTAGGTGTCACGGAACGCAACCTTGGCAAGAGGAGCGCCATGGCCAGGATCATGGATAATGTCTTTCACAATACCCTTGACATAGCCATGCCTTTCAGCAAAGTCAACAGCCCTGAGTTTAGCGGGACCCGTTCTGTGCTTCACGTGGGCTTTGAAAACAGAACCCGCACCTTTTCTCTGTCCCCTGATCACACGTCCCATTGTGCACTAGGCCTGGGCTGTCCGCGAAGAGGAAGTACTCAAGCCCAGATGCGGAATTTCTTCCGGAGAGAGACAAAAGCGAGGCAGGCTGGCCCTCTTGCACATCTTAATACTATACTAAGTTGTGTCTCTTAGAACAACGCTTGGTCGCACGATTAACTCGCTTCCACTTCACTATTAAATACAGAGCAGGACATATCCACCCTCATGCAGATGCATTATCTCGGAACCCACTCGACTGGCCGACACAAAGATGGGAAAATCAACAAAGAATTGGAAATACCAGGGTTCCAAACTGTGGAGCATCTAGTTATTAAAGCTTGTGCTCAAATATGTGATGGTGCTGAAAGAAAGAAATCTTTAATGGAATTAGATCCACCTTCCATTTGGAACCAAGAGGGATGGCATACCCTGCAGTAAGAAGACCCAGACTTACAAACTGTGATAGCTTTCTTAAAGAGGGGCAATAAGCCAAGTCATCAGGAGCGAGAAAGAATGGCCCTTACTGTACGACGAATAAGACAATGGGAAAGGCTACAGATACCAGAAAATATCCTTTATAGGCAAATGTATATGCAAAAAGAAACTGAGGGAAGTCTGACGAATAGTGTTATCCTCTGGAGAGGTAGTAATAAGTATAATAAAGAGTAGTTACCGAGTTACATATAAAGGGTAGCTGCTTTGGGGAACTGAAAATCTACACCGGGAGGTAAAAAGAGTGTGTGCTACTTTGAATAATGCACATTGAGTATAGGGCAGGAGCCAAGGGCACCAGAACAGAGTATTCATACTAAAAATCCTCTCAAACTACAGTAGTCACCATGGACTATTTAGCACTAGAATAAACATAAGTCGGTTATAAATATGTTCAAGTTGTCACAGATCAGTTCACAAAATATGCTGTAGTAATACGTACTAAAGATCAGACAGCTATAACCACAGTGAGGGCTCTTTGTAAAAAAATTGTATAGCCATATAGCTGCCCGCAACACTTCAGCTCTGATAGGGGAGCTGCCTTTGAATCTGTGCTTTTAGCTTAATTATGCAAACATTACAAAATTCAAAAGTTCAGGACAACCCCATACAACCATCAAGGCAATGGAGTGTGTGAAAGGTTTAATTGGACTTAATTGAGTATGGTAAGAGCATTAGATGACACGAAGAAAAGGGATTGGCCTGAAAACATCAAAGAGTTCGTCTGGGCCTACAACACTGTTCATTGTGCTACAGGATACACGATCTTTTATTTAATGTTTGGAAGATGCACAGCATCCTCTAGGCATGGTCCATGAGACTTCAACACCAGAATCTTCATTTAGTCTAGATACCTGGGTAAAACATCACTCATAAATAAGATGCTCGCTGTGGTTATGGGTTTGCATTGTCCCAGGGGGAGCACTGCTTTGACCGTCCATGCCCTGTTCTCTTTAGTGCAAGGGATAGGGTGATAGTGCAGATAAAAAATATATAAAGGCAAAGGAAAATTAAGTGATAAGTGGGAATCTATTCCCACTGTAGTGATTAGATAGCCTAATCCCAACATACATGAGTACACGATTAGACCAGAGCAGAGGACAGGGCGTCAGCGCATATTACATCATAATCTAATGCGGCCCTGTATGTTTCAGGGACCAGCTGGAGAGAATGAGGTAGTCAGGGATCCAGAATCCTCTCCTCCTGAAGCAACTCCAGAGCTAATAAATCCGGTGGGCTATACAATCTATATCTAGTGAGAAAGCTGCTAGCCTAAGGGAACATCCATCTGAGATTGATAATCCAGGTACTCAGGGAACCGTATTAGACACGGAGGGTGAGACTTCTGTTGGAGGAGACCAGGTTGTGGAAGGGATACTGAAACCAATGAGGATCAGCAACTCTTTGATCAATGAAGTAGATCAGCCACAGGATCATGCCCTGTTAAATATCAAAGTTAGTGTAGTGATGATTTATTTTAGTGTTTGTTTTCATTTGTATTAGTTTTCTTATATTTAATATTTAGAGTAGTTAGTAATTTAATTTTTACTTAGATTTACCTATCCCATGTTCTAATTTGTTACACGTAAAATATATTTATTTCTTGTTATTTTATTGTATTATTCTGTTTATTACTGTATGTGTAGGGAAAGGGTGGTGACCTTATTACTGTCAGTATGACCCATCTTACACTGAGCTCCTCATATTTCCCCCTAAATCTGACCTAACATCCTCTTTTTGATCAAGGTAAACGGTACTACTATCTATCCTGTCGCCAAACATGTGGCCTAGGAGTGAAATTTGACCATTCCTTCTCCATTCACATTCATAGCATAGCTCAAATTTGTCACTTCTTCCTCTGTAAAATGGCCAAGATCCACCCTTCCTTCTGTCAATCTACTGCTAAAACTCTAATGCATGCCCTTATCCCGTCCCGTCTGGATTATTGTAACATATTGGTAACAGGCCTCCCTGCATCACAACTTTCTCCTTTGCAATCTTTCCAAAATTCTGCTGCTAGAATAATTGTACTTTCTCCCAAAATAGTCTCAGCCCTTTTCCTCCTTAAATCCCTCTCCTGGCTTCCCATCAAGTTTCAGATCACCTACAAAGCTCTCCTCCTTACCTTTAAGGCTCTCCGCTATATATCAGCTTTGATCTCTTGCTATGTCCCTGCTTGTTTTCTGCATTCTACCCTTAACTGTCTTCCCTCCATCCCTTTCACCTCTACTGCTCTCTCTCACCTTAAACCTTTTCCCTCACTGTCCCTTACATGTGGAACTTCCTCAAACTCAGTATACGACAAGCACCTTCTCTCCCCACCTTTAAGTCCAATCGTATGTAACCCCTGTTCTTTTTCGGCTATAACTCAGACTATATTCCTGGTGCTGAGGTGGGGGCCTAAGCCCGTACACATGTTAGCCGCCACACATGCACGGGGCCAGTAAAAATGGGATAGAACACCAGTATATATGTATAACAGCTTTATCAATAGAACAGGTAGATATAACACACAGGCAATCAATACTCGTGATCCCTAGGAATAGGACCACTACTTACAAGGCACAATACAAATCCTAACATTAGAGTTCACCCAAGTGCTGCTCATGTATGTGTATTTTAGTCAGTGCAATAGGCCTAACCACCCAGGATTGGGGGGCCAATCTGCGTAGTACCGGTACCCAGGGCTGGTGCAACCACTAGGCGACATAGGCGGATGCCTAGGGTGGCATATTTTAGGGGGTTATGGAAGAGGGCGGTAAGCGCAGGGCGGCTGCAGAGGCTGGCGGGTGGTGGGAGAGGACTGCAGGAGCAGGGCATCAGAGGAAGAGGACATCAGGCGGCAATGGGAGAAGAGTATGGAGGATCATGGTAGTAGAGGAGAGCATCAGAGCAGGTTGGCCAGGGAGGAGCGTGCCCCAGCGGTGCTTCCCGGAAGTCTTCACTGACTTCCAATGTCTGCAGCTGCTACAGCGCAATTCCTCCCTGGCCATCCAGCCCTACTCCCACTGTCCTCTTCTCCTGCCATCTGACATGCTCCTCCTCTGCTGCCCTGCACTTGTTGTCTCCACCTCAAACCACCAAAGCCAAATAGGTAAGAGGAGGTGGAGGAGGTGGTGAGAGTGGAGGTGGAGGAGGCAGTGAGAGAAGATGAGGAGTGGTGAGAGAGAGAGAGGAGAGGGAGGGGTGAGAAAGGAAGAGGAGGAGGGGAGTGAGAAGAAGAGGAGGGTTGAGAAGAAGAAGAGGTGGAGGGTCGTGAGAGAGGAAAAGGAGAGGGGAGAGGAAGAGAAGGAGGGGTGGAAGAGGAGAATGAGGGAGTGAGAGGAAGAGGAGGGGTTGAGAGTTGAAGAGAAGAAGGGTGTGAGAAAGGAAGAGGAGAAGGAGGAAGTGTGTGTCATGTTCTAGCCTGCTGTACCCATACTTGTCCACCGGGATTGCTGCTGCTCTGCTAGCTCTCTCAAGGAACATTCCAGACCCTGAAATCTGACACCTCTGATCCTGGGCTCTACCTCTCAGCCTGCCAATATAAAAAAAACTTATCTTTCCTGTCTGTCAGTGCCTGTTTATACTGGTTCCTCAGCTCCTGCTAGGTTCCTGTCTTTACTGCTGTTGCGATTGCTATTGTCCTGTTCAAGTCTCCTCATTGCTGACCTCTGCTTGTGACCCTGACCACGCTATCTGCCGCCAGACACCAACCTCTGCTTGTGACCCTGACCACGCAATCTGCCACCTGCCTCCAACCTCTGCTTGTGACCCCGCCTACGCTATATGCCGCCTGCCTCCGACCTCTGCTTGTGACGCCGACCACGCTCCCTGTTGTTCCTGCCACTGGTATCCACTCCAGCCGTAGATCAACCCTTGACAAAGTGAGAGGAATAAGAGGAGGGGGGTGAGAGAGGAAGAGGAAAATGAAGGGGATGAGAGATGAAGATGAGAAGGGAGTGATTGAGAAAAAGGAGGTGTTGAGGAGTGGGAGGGGAAATGATTGAGGAGTCATGGGAGTGGGTGTGAGAGATGAGGAATGGTAGGGGGTGTGAGAGGGGTAAGTGAGGAGTGGGACGGGGGTGAGAGAGGAGGAGTGGGAGGGGGTGAGACAGGAGGTGACAGGAGGAGGGGGGCTGAGAGCGAGGAGTGGGAGAGGGGTGAGATAGTAGGAGTGGGAGGGGGGCTGAGAGAGGAGTGGGAAGGTGGCTGAGAGAGTGGGAAAGGCATGAGAGGGAGGGTGAGAGAGGAGGAGTGGAAGGGGGATGAGAGAGGAGGAGTGGAGATGAGAGAGAGGAAGAAGAGGAGGGGGAGAGAGAGAAGTGGGAGGGTGAAAGGAGTATGGGGGGCATGATGAGTGAGGGGGGGGAGATGAGAAAGATAAGAGGGGAGGCGCAGGGCTAAAGGTTCTCCTAGGGTACCGAATACCCTTGCACCGGCCCTGCCAGTACCCCGTTGACACTAGTGTATTTTCACTGTAAGTTACAGGCCTGTATTTCACAAAGATGTGTAGTGTTGGATCACTTTTCCTATGACCTGTCTGGGGATCCCCTTTGTCGATGATATATCTTCTGCTCTGGCTCTCCGCAGCTGGGCAGTCCCTAGCCAGCTCTTCTGTCTCCTCATGGGAGACGTGCAGGGCCCGTTACACAGGAGGCTCTGGACACAGCCTCATTCTCTCAGCTCTGCGAACACCTGAATCTCTCTCATGGCTGCCCCCTGTTCTCAAGGCTCAACCCCCTCATAGTCCCCTCTTCCTTCACAAGCCTTCTGGCTTATGCAGTCATATGTTCATGGAAAGGAACCTGCTAGGGGGAAGCATACATAGGGGGTTTGTTACAGGGACAACGCAACGACACGTGGGTGTTCTGAGTATAGGCTTTTTATTTTGCCCAAAAAGGTAACACAACAGAGCTTATCTTCAGCATATAAAGAGTTAACAACGCAAGGGTTTCTCAAGTCCATGATAAAGAAGAGCAAGAGTTCAAATATAAAAAGACTTTATAACAGGCTTTCTCCCTTTAGAGCTTCATGTCTTTCTCTGGTTAAGTCAGGAAGAGCCCTGAACAAGTCAAGACGCTGTTTTTCAAGCCACTTAATAAGGTAGCTGGAACCTGGTTAATTAACCCAGCCTTTTCAAAGCTGTGATTAACCAGCTCACTGCTGGACTGCAGACCTATACATAGGTCTCCCAGGCATACTGAATTCACCATGTCACAGGGTTACACTTAAAACTAGCCTGGACGCATGGCTACTGTCTCATATCCTGTGCTATAGTGAAAGAAATAGGCGCTAACACTAGTAGTGATCACTAAAAAATAAAGTGAATACAATAAATCATCAAGTGATACAAATGTGTGAATATTCAAAAACGTGACAAAAACGTGACAATAATAAATGAATTAAGACCCCCTGCTCAAACCCATCTGGCAGGGACTGGTTTCTCTGGTCCCCAAGTAGTAGAGTTTTGTTCGCAATCCAGGGGGAGCATATAAGGGAAATAAAACAAAAACAATCTAAGTGTAGACAATAAAATAATGTGAATAAAGTCTGTGGATTTCTTGGCTCTTATGTACAGCTTACTCACAAGATCTCAGTAATTTACGGGCAACAGGGAGCAATTTTTTGGACGACAAGAAGAACTCCTGGTTCAGAGAGGATAAAGATCTCCGATCACAGCAAAATGATGGTGCATGAAAAAAGAAAAATATCCATAGTGCAGACCAATCATAAAAAACGTAACTTTATAGGGGTTCAAAAAATGCAAACTTACAATAAAAACGTTAAAATAACGCATGTATCACTATATTGTGATGGAAGAGAATCGATGTGAACACCTGGCTCACCCCCCGCCTCCGGTCCGCGATCGGTTCGTGAAACGCCTCCAGTCAGCTGTCTGCTTCCTAGTCTCTCTCTGAGGCGTTGCGTCATGTCACATCCGGTTCTTTGCGTCACGTCACTTCCGGTTTCGGGTTGGGGATAAGATATACAGTAAACTAGGAGCAGAATATAGCAGTAAAGGTTTAAAGTTGCATTCTTCAATGTAACACATACTTACATGTGTAGCCCTGGCTGGTTTTGAGCTATAAATCTGCCCTCCTCCTGGCGGTAATCCCTAGTAAGGGTAGGTTACCAGGAGTAATCATGGGTTTTCTGATAGACTGAAATCTATCAGGGAGAAGAGATAGTTCTCCTGCAGAGATTTCTCCCCACACATCTGGGGGCTGCAAGAGATGGAGGCGCTGTCACCGTGAGTACGATTCGGGCAAGACCCTAGAAGCCTGTCCTGACCTCCCCCATAACACCAGACGGGAGACCCAGGGCCCCCTGTTACCAGCAGGATTGCACCACCCTACCATGAGTAACCAGAGAAGCTTTCCCCAAGATAGACCCTATATGAGATTGGGTGGGGGAAACAGGGTTACACATGCAAACCCTATACATGTTATAAAACTAGGTCATGTGATTTTATATGTAAATTTTGCAATTGCACTTTTGGATTGAATTTTAAGGAAAACCTGTGATTATCTGCCATATATTTTAAGTAAACTCAGAATAAAAAGTCTTGTGTGTAACATAATAATGATATAAGGACATGACAAGCCGTGAAGCAGTCCTTCCCAGGCTGAAAATGATTTTCATCTCATTTATGTGAATGCAGCTGAACTCTTCTCCAGAACAAGGAAGATGCCTTTGCAGCAGACTAAGTGGCGTAACCACCGTTCCGCTAATACCCAACAAATGTGGGGAGATCTGAGAGTGTGCGGAGCCCAGCCAGCGCTGGAAGTTCGGCCCGGCCAGAGGATGGGCACAACTTCAATGCCTGGCTGCTGGTGCTGAGGCCTTCGATTGCTGCAAGTCGTTCAATGCCTCCTCCAGCCTGCTTCCCTGGTCGGCACCAACTGCAGCTTCTGAAACGCTGGCGGGCGGGACAGGAGCAACCAAGCAATCTGTAATATGGGCAGATGCTCTGCCTAATAACTATGCATAAGACTGTGTCCCCTGTTATATAGCTGTTGAGCCCAGCAGTGTAGGTTAATCTCAGCCTGAGAACAGGCAGATTTAATTAACCAGGTTTCAGCTGGCTTGTTAGAGGGCTTTAAAATCCTGAATCTCCCAGTAGTGCGTTGTGCTCTGTGTGAACCAGGGAAGGAGAGGGGCCCAACATTTTTAATTATGATACAGAGCAGACTGGATAGGGGCTTTGGGTCCCTATTCACTAAAAGGTGTGAAGATATAACACGTCTAAACTCCCATTCATTTCAATGGGACTTTAATGCTAAAGCGTAAGAGCACCCTTTTGTGAATATGGGCCTTAGGGATAGATCTTCAGGGGTCCGATAAGTGCTTTATCATGCCATTACACACATTTAACGTATCGATAGTCACAACGCTTATCAGCAAAGGTGATCAGCGTTACGATGCCGCCTTAAGCGGAGAGCTATCAGATTGCTACGTTTTAACGGACGTCTTACTCATGTGCAAATCATATGCTAATAATCAATTAGCATAACATCACAGATCAACAAATCTCGTTTCATGTTAGCGCATGGAAATAATGTTACGGTAATTAAGTCACATCAATTCCTGCCTTTACTCACATTCAGACCATTATTATCATATTGCTATTTCTCGGAATAGCCAAAAGGGCAGGTCTAAAGTGGTACCCAAATGATTGTACGGAGTATAGGACTTAACCCTTTCATAACAGGTGTCATATGAAGATATAGATTATGGATCATATAAAATGTCTGAAACACATCAAGCAATGGATCTGATAATGTGTCATGAATGTCATGCAATAAACTATGGTTTTTAGTGATTAAAGTGAATGTAGGAAATGTTTGTCTGATCTAATGTGGTATGTAATGTTGACAGTATTATGGGTGTACAATGTGTCTACATATTATAACAATAATTACCAAGAGACAGATGTAGTGAACAAAACCTTTATTCCCACACAGTTACTTCACTGTGTGAAAAATACATTTAGAAATAATTCACAGGGAAAATAACATCAAAACAGTTTACAAGACACCATCTCCTCCTCCTTTTTGGAAAAGAATTGCCAAGCTCACTAGGCCCCCGGGGTAACGCTCTTACATTAATTGGAATGCACATTATAGTTTTGCCAATTTATTCGTTAACGCATCTTTGCGCAATGAAAATCCCCATTAATAGAGCTAACGTAACGATGCTAGTTTGCTGAACGGACGTTGTTTTTGCATAGCATTACATTTGTTGATACCCATTAATTTGAGGGGAAAAAATGGACGTTATCTATTTAGGTAACGTCATGCTAGTAGCCCAGATTTAATGGAGCTCTGCGGATCTACCCCTTAGTCTGCTATCTTGTCACCAAAAATCTACTTCCTCTACACAAACTTCTGGAGGCTTTTACATTGGAGGAAAAAAAAAATCAAGGTTTTTCATCATCAATTTAATGTGTATTACTTACAGTTTTTGTTTATAAAATAGACAATATCCAGATTCACTCAGTGTCCCTGAGAACTATTATCCATAAGTGGGATTTGGATTCCCCCCTCCCCCCTCCAAGTATATTTATAGCTATTTTACTGTCTGTGAATTGGCAAGGTCTGTGCAGACAATAAAATATGTTTCATCACCAAGGACATTTGTGGAGCTCTTAAAAAAAACAACTGAATTTTAGAATTAGACGTTTGATAGACCCGTACCCCTCTTTACCCGGCTCAAAAAGGAGTCACATCAAAGTGTAATTATTTTATGTGCAGGTGGTGCTCAGCGCCTCTCTCATACCTGCTATGGGTGCTGGCTGGTGTTGTAAGCAGCTGGTGGAATAAAAGGGCCCGAGGAACTTTATTTTATCCAAACAAAGAACTTTATTGGTTCCATTATGTTGGACCCACATGCAAGAAGAGGCTTCACATAGACATTAGCGGGGGTCAAATAATATAGAACATTAGGTATTCTTCCCCAGACAGCTCTCATACTACCCTAGGGAGGTTCTTAAAACTGCAGTTCAGTTTTTTTTTTTTTTTTTTTTACATTTATTTTTTTACTTCAATAGTTTCATGTGTGCAATCTCTAATTACCTAAAGAACTGTATAGCTGCCGGTCAATTCGTTCTCCATGTATTGATAGGTCGAAATTTGGTGACATATTAAAAGCTGGGATTTGTTTATAATCTGCTTGTCAATCAACGGAAGCTCATGAATATTCTTGAGCACTTCTGCACTGACAAGTGCTAGAGGGAGGGCAGGGCTGACAAAGGGGTGTGCCAGGGGTTGTGACAGGACATGAAGGGGCAGTGCCTTAGCAAATGGCTGTTAAAATAGAATACAAGAAAATTGGTCTTTCAGAGTTGTTTTTTTAAAAATAGAAAATGCTAAAAGTATTTTTTCTTACTACAGAACTGATTTATTTAAAAAAAACCCACACATGCAGGATATTGACTGAACTGCAGCTTTAACTTGCTACCCTTAGTACTTGATCTGTGTGGTATTCGCTGCTTCTGTATTTGAATTTTCCTTCTTCCCACCAGGACCCGTGGTAGAGATACTCCCACCGTCCGGAATACATATCCCATCACTCTGAGGAGTACCCTCCTTATCCCAAGGCATCAGAAGGTGCTCGCATTTGGAACTGGGTGGTATGTGCCAATCTTGCAGTGCTCCAGAACTCTCTATTTAAAAGTATTCCCCCTGGAGTGCCATCAACCCTCCTCTTTTAGGACAGATGAATAACCTCAGACCATTACTATGGGCTCTTACTTGAAAGGGCATGTTCCCTAACTATAAAATAATAAAGGTGACAAGACATCCTTAAACATAACTATACATTTAAACATATGTAGCCATGTTTAAAAATGGTATACAGTTCTCTCTCATGCTGGCAGTAAGCCTGGTAAATATACAGGATTGCCAGCATCAATCATGGAGGTTTGCCCTCACACCCTGGTGAGGTGTCATATGTATTCAAGGGGGTAGTAACATACTCTGAGTCCACTGTTAGTGACATGAGAGGTGTGGCTATTCCCTAAGGTATATAAGAAACAGCACTGCCCAAAGTTAGTGTTCAAGTGTGTTCAGGTTCAAGTAGGAGTTCAAGAGTGTGGTTATTAGTTAAGGAAATCAAGATCTGCAGCAGTAAGGCTGGCAGGGCCTACACTGTGTCCAGGGACCTGGCACAGGTGGTGATCTCCCTGAGTGGAGAGGTGATCCAACTCCATTGGGAGGGCAGAATCTTCTGAAAGACAGGGCTGTAAAAGAATGAGGGGCTGAGCTGTCTTGCTGCAAGGGGCAGTCTGACTGAACCATCAATAAAGATGCCCTTATTCACAAGAACCCTCGTGTGTGAGTGTGAAGTTACTCCGCAGAGGAAGGCACCACAGAGGAGTTCCTCATCAGAACCATCTCCTTGCGGACGCAGAGATCCTGATGAGGTGGAGGCGCTGCACTGTATGTAGGTCTCACGCACACTACCTCAGCTGCCTGTCTGGGTTGACATTCCCCATACCAACATCATGCGGGAGACTCAGGAGTCCTGTTGCCAACAGGTGCACCACCAGACACAACCATGTAATGGGGACCGGTTAGACCACAGGGGCCAATCTGAGATTGGGTGGGTCAGGAGGGTCCAGAAAAACCGTTACATTTGGAGGCGAGCTGCTGAGATCTGTGTCAACAGGACAGGCTTTTGCTAGGCACACTGGGAAACAGGGAGTATGTATGCTGCCAGTCAGTGCTGTGTTGGGACGGAGCCTAGGGGTAGTCAGGGGGGCTGATGGATTTGTCAGCTCGCAGGGATGACCTATGATCCTGAAAGGAGTTAGTGGGTCTAGAGACAGGGCTATAGCTGTTCTAGTCACCTTGAGGCAGCTAGTTGGTAGGATGCCTAAAGGGATAGCCTGTTAACGAGGTCAGGAATCCTGGAGTGGGTCTGCGCTAGGCTGACCAACAGTAGGTGGATGGAGAAGCCAGAGTACTCTAGCCCATTCCAGACCACTTACCATAGAGCACAGACTGGGGGGAGGAGGACACAGCACACACAGAGAGAGTGAGCCTAGCCTGAGGTAGTGCTACACGAGTCAGACCTACATTAGGTACACAAGGTGGTGCATCAGGCATTCTTTATTGCATCGGTATGGCAGCTGCCCCGCAGAGAGGAGCTCCGTGTGGAATAAAAGAAACTATCACAGTAAAAAGATGGCGACCACAAGAATGGAGGATCCGCATGGCGCGGAAGGTCCAAGATGGCGGACTGAGGCAGATGGAGGGAGCGCACGTGGCGTGTGTTCCACGGAAGAGCAAGCAACAGAAGGGACATTTGCAAGCATGCTGTGGAGTGGCGCCAAGGCTGTGGCCGTGCCGTTTTGGTCCTGCCTAGGACCGCGGGGTGATACCCTGGAGGACAGTGTTGAGGACATTGTGGTGGTGTGTGGTGGAAGTGGAGACTCTGATCGCCAGACGGCGAGTTCTATACAAAAATCTACCTCAATTGCTATTGTGCAAACAAATATTGCCGGGCAAAACAAGATGGCAGCTCCCGCTTCCTTGGGAGACCGCGTGGGCCGAGTGCAGAAGATGCTGCAAATGCTAGACTTGCAGACAGTTGGCCGGGATTGGTCCCAAAAAGAGAACCCCACCCTGCTGGGGGGTATGGTGCGAAAGCTGTGGCCGCGCCCTCATGGACAGTGACAGGCTCAGCCCCAGTGACGGGTCACCCTGTGAACTTGTAGGACCCTCCCCTAATATCAACCTGGAGGAGTGGTTTCCAGTTGTGCCAAATGCGGGTGGAGCTGGCGGAGGGAGGAATTAGCAAACCAACCCCTGCACTTCAGTTGCGAGGAGCTGGCAAACAGAGCAGACCACTACAAAAAGTGGCTCCTATAATCAACATGGCCAGCCAAGCCGAAAAGGAGATGGACATTTCTGCGCACCCCTACTCTGCACCGGGAGGCTTCCTGGTGCTCACCGCGGGTGGCAAAGAGACCATCAAGTGTCTATGTATGCAGTGCCGGCTGCCGGGTGGTGCGGTCAGCACAACGGCCAGGTGCCCCCAATGTGGCATCCACTACTTATGGGCCGTGCAGTCATTCGTACCTGGACAGACCGTGGAGGCGGGAGCGGACACAGCCATGCTGACGGCTGAAGCCCCGCGTGCAGCCTGGAGAGAACCTGTGGATCCCGGAGCATGGGGATGGCTCCTAATGATTAAAACGGAGCCGGAGGAGAAAGGGGCCTGCAAGCGAGGTGAGAGCCGAGTACCTCACCAATGGTCCCCGACGGGCGTGCCACTCCCCGAGTCGGAGTTCGACTCCTCGGACGAGGAACCAGTGACTCCGACGATGGTGATGATGCGCCTACCGGTGGACCACTTCAGCGGTGCTGAAAGAGAACCGGCACTTACCTGTGTCGCGGCAGAGCGGAGCCTCAAGTCACCTGTGCAGAGACAGCCGGAGAGACGGAGTCCCACGGTCGTGGTGACTGGCGGATCAGACGGCGGAGAAGAACCCATCCCGAGCCGACAGAGTGGTGAGCTACATCCCTACCCTCCACAGGCGGCGGCGGTGGCAACGGCGGAGAAAGGCCCAGGGCGGGCCCGAGTGGAGCGGAGAGCAGAACCATCACTTCCGGCGGCAGACGTCGTTCTGGAAGAAGATGTTCCGGTGGGGAGCCAACACCCAAGATGGCGGCGGCGAGTCCTGCAAGATCAATGATGTCACATCCAGCGGACACAGCGGAGCCGGGTGGAAGATGGCCGCGTCCTCGTGACCAACCAGCTTTACCAGATCGCCTGGATCCGGGAAGAGCTGGCAGGCCCTGCGGAGGCCTGGGAGGAGTGAGACGGGAAAACCGGAAGGCCAGTCCGATGGCACAGGGCAAGGTAGCACGAAGTTGCGGGTCATAGCCCCGCGGATGCCGGTAGTACTTCCCTATGCCCAACCCCCGGCCATAGTGAAATCCCTTGCCCCTGTCACTTTTTCCTATGGGTCCCAATCCAGCCAAGGGTTATCTGGGGAGTCCCGATCTCATTCGGATGAACGGACTGGGGAGAACTTGGACTGGGGCGAGTGCTTTACATCGGACAATGGGTTTTGAGGGGGAGTGTACACACGACAAGTGTCTTGTTCCAGCGAGTGTACCAGTACCGCAAGTGTCACCAGTAGGCCCAAAAGGGTAGGGCCAACTTCCCGATCTACCGGTACCTCGGGGATATCCTCCGGGGGAGAACTAGAGGACAGTGAGGGTACGGTAGCGGTACCGGAGCAAGAGAGAGAGAGACCCGGTGGTGGGCACCACTGTTTGAGGGGTACGAGGCCTGGCTGGACCGTACTAAGTTTATTTTAAGGAGAGACGGGGTGGTAGACTACTGGTGGGGAGTAGGGGAATTCACCAAAGAGGGACAGCTAGAAGAGCTTAGGCTCAGGTGGCACGACATACACACAGGGGTAGTGGATCCCAAGGGGACAGCTAGATTCAGGGACCCCGTAGAACCGGATGAACCATTGTCATGGGTGTTGCCAGGCAGGGCAGGTAACACCAGACTGATCAGGTCTAGCAGGGCTGAGAGGGCCATAGTTACCAGGTACAAGAAGTCCCACGGGTTGGAGTATCCCTATGTACCAGAGCCCTTGATGCAGGAGATCGAGGATGCGAGGGACGGCTGGTTGAGGGAAACCATTGAGGAATACATAATGACCAAAGGTGGTGGGTACGCTGGGTACAAGGGAGAGGGTAACTCAATTAATGAGGGTGTGGAGCATTGGGCGCAATGTTTACATGCACTGGGTTGAGTACCAGCCAGAGAGTGGGCCACCCAGGGAATATAGTGTCACAGTCAAGGACATTGCGGGCAGGGAGGTAAAGAAGCCAGATCCAAGGCACTATTATTAGGAAGATACTGGGGGTTCTCCTTAGGAGCAGTGCGGTCTGCTGGTCAGCAGGCACTGTACATGTTAGTATATCATGAGAGAACTGTAACGTATATATATATATTTATATATATATATCATATGTTGTTGTGTTTTTGCAGTACTGCCTGGAGGAAGATCTGACAAATTTATGTCCCAGACGGGTAGTTGGGATTCACCAGGGGGAGAATTTAGCCATGTTTAAAAATGGTATACAGTTCTCTCTCATGCTGGCAGTAAGCCTGGTAAATATACAGGATTGCCAGCATCAATCATGGAGGTTTGCCCTCACACCCTGGTGAGGTGTCATATGTATTCAAGGGGGTGGTAACATACTCTGAGTCCACTGTTAGTGACATGAGAGGTGTGGCTATTCCCTAAGGTATATAAGAAACAGCACTGCCCAAAGTTAGTGTTCAAGTGTGTTCAAGTTCAAGTAGGAGTTCAAGAGTGTGGTTATTAGTTAAGGAAATCAAGATCTGCAGCAGTAAGGCTGGCAGGGCCTACACTGTGTCCAGGGACCTGGCACAGGTGGTGATCTCCCTGAGGGGAGAGGTGATCCAACTCCATTGGGAGGGCAGAATCTTCTGAAAGACAGGGCTGTAAAAGAATGAGGGGCTGAGCTGTCTTGCTGCAAGGGGCAGTCTGCCTGAACCATCAATAAAGATGCCCTTATTCACAAGAACCCTCGTGTGTGAGTGTGAAGTTACTCCGCAGAGGAAGGCACCACAGAGGAGGTCCTCATCAGAACCATCTCCTTGCGGACGCAGAGATCCTGATGAGGTGGAGGCGCTGCACTGTATGTAGGTAGGACTCACGCACACTACCTCAGCTGCCTGTCTGGGTTGACATTCTCCATACCAACATCATGCGGGAGACTAAGGAGTCCTGTTGCCAACAGGTGCACCATCAGACACTACCATGTAATGGGGACCAGTTAGATCACAGGGGCCAATCTGAGATTGGGTGGGTCAGGAGGGTCCAGAAAACCGTTACACATAATTTACAATATATACAAGCGAGATCCCTCCTCTGGCTTTCCTCCTGGGATCTAAATGTCTAGAAGCTCCTGTAGCTCTATTTATACCCTTCTGTGATGTCACCATCACCCTGCATACAGGGGAGGGGTTTCAGTATTGCTCAGTCATCCTGACCCATGTGGCAGACTAAACATCTTCCACAAGGTGGGTGG
The DNA here is from genome assembly GCF_040206685.1 of Ascaphus truei. Taxonomy (NCBI): domain Eukaryota; kingdom Metazoa; phylum Chordata; class Amphibia; order Anura; family Ascaphidae; genus Ascaphus; species Ascaphus truei. The sequence continues at coordinate 197,268,719 of NC_134483.1, read as the reverse complement.
AGCTAAACGTATACTTGGTGTCCTATACTGATGAACACCTTCTGGAAGGTGGGCATGGCTAAGCCTGAGCTACTTTGCAACAAATATTGGAAAGGGCACAGTACATTGCAACAACCCAGGCAGTTAACATTTTAGGCCACTTAACCCCTTAATTGCACATAGTAATCCCAGTCGGGGGTTACAGACCCTTGATGCCAACCTTGCACATTTCCCAAAAATGTTTGATGCTACCCAGCTTAGACAAAGGTCAATAATTAAGCATCAATAATGAAAAGGTGATGAGATTTGAATAGAGAGATGTGCAAAACTATTGAAAATGCAGTAGCAACATTTTTTCCCCAAAATTCAATTTCTGGCGAGACATTTAGCCGAACTTTAAAGTGTTAATAATGTCTCAAAAACCACACATTTACACAGGTGATTCATAGTTTTGCCAACAAATCGCAGCTCACAAAGTAATTCGCTAAGCATTTCAGTTTCGCTTTGTGTGCTAACTCCCATCCAGACTCTGGAATATGGCTTTTGATGGAGAGATACCTTGGAAAAAAGCTACTTTAAATATTTGGAATATTTGCACATGTGTAAGAATTCCAGGTCAGTTACATTATTATATTGTAATTAGGTTTAAATCCGGTGTATAAAATCAGGATGCCATTCATGATATTATTATGATTCATAACAATTAGTTTCTATCAATATTATTACACACATATACAATATGATATTATTAAATTAATTAAGATGAATGAATAATAATAAATGAATAATTAATTAATTATTAAAGCTGATGCAATCATAAGAGTGCATGGCATCATGTTGGATTAACAGTTCTAAGATCTTTCCAGAAGACATGCTATATTTGATAATACATATACCGTGGGAAAGAGGGGTGAGGGGGTAGGAAGGTAAGTGAACCTGTGCTCAACTCGATGGTATGTATATATTAGTGTGGATAAGGTGCTTCACTGAGAGTTGAATTAACAGATAAAGCAAGAGAAAAAGAACTCAGTTATAGATAGCACTCTGTTATCACAAATGTTGAATGTCAATGTTAAAAATAATCTTTATTTAAATTTGTCTTAAAATAAATGGTGCATTAAAAATTCATCATGACTCAATTTGTCAGATAGCTGGATAATTACCAGTTGTAGCGGGTCACTACGTTTCTATGGACCCCTAATGGTGGTCTCTAAGTGGCAGTGTCTAGTTGTTGAGTAGGTATAGGTAAGTATATGTACTCCCCCCTGGCCAGGGAGAGGAGTAAGATGATATGAGGCTGCGATTCGTATGTCACAGAGATTGCTAGTCAATGTAGCCTTGGTCAGCAGTATATGCTGTAAAATCTAGTTTACTTCTCAGGCAGGGTGATAAAGCTTTACTGCACAAGTGAAAGGCAGATCAAATGCAGCTGTACTGCTTGCCTTGCACTGTGCAGATATATGTGCATGCAATTTGCTGTGTAGTAAGCAGCAGTGAAAGCCTCTGTGGTCACACTAGAAATAAGTAATATCCTGTGTTGGCAGCATGTGCAGTTATATCAATGTGACTGCAGTAGCAATTGATTACTACCTGCATACCAGCTGTTCACCCAGTTTGAGCGGAGTTGCGGAAGGGGGTTTTCTGCTCCTAATCCTCTCGGTACTAAGAGACTATATCGATGGCGTTACGAGCCATTCCCCTCATAATCACAGCCATACAATATCTTCAGTAAGTAATAGAAGTATAACTGAAACTGTCACTAAGTTTAAAAAGCCCCGTCAACGATCGTTTCGCATGTTGCACGCACACTGGGAGCTGCTGAATAGCCACTCAACTTTAGTCTTATGTGCCTATGCTACACCTTACTCATGTGAGTGTAATACTATCTGTTTAATACACTTTTTGAAGCATATACAGTGTTGCACTAAAGTGTTATTTTTGTTCTACTGAGGACACACAACACCAAGACCACTACTATCCACCTACCTGAGACATAGAAGTCTGGATATCCTGAGCCACTTTTTATGTGGGAGATGCTATCTTTTATCTGAGAAATTGTGAGTCCCCACTTTGCTGAACTCTATAATTTAGAGATATTTCTGAAGCTGATTACACTATGTAGTTTATTTTTTAATTCCACATATGGTGAAACCAGCACTCCCCAAAGCTACACAATCGTATAGAAGAAAACCTGGACCTCTCTTCATAGGATTGAGCTGCAATTTTTTCACTTATACATTTTTATGCACTTGCACTTTCACTTAATAATTATTAGTGCACTAATTACACCTCTTAGTGATTTATATTGTTTATTTTTATCACAATTATATGCTCTGTATAGAAGCGCCTAAAACCAATTTTGTTAACATCATGATACCAAGAGTAAACAGAAGGAAGGATTACACCCAGAAAAAGAATAATAATGTATGCAACCATCTTTGAAGATATTAGAACTTATTTGATGTCACTGCCATTTTTGTACTATTTTTGTATGCGAGTATCTTCAAAATAAATGGTTCTTTCTTTGTGCTAAAACCAAAAATGCAGAGTACTGTTATGCTGGAGTAATTATGAAAGAGACGTAAAGACATTTCACAATATGCAAATTCGGTTATTTTCCAGGTGTCTCAGGTGTGTTCACAGATATCACTGCACATGTTGTATAAAGCCAGTGTTTGGGGACAAGTCAATGGGTCCTCTACCACAAATCAATCTCTCTCTCAAATGACTGCGTGGTCAAAGTTCATCCCATGGCCAAGTGGTCATGTTTGTAATTTGCTCAAAGAAACTACAACAAATTAAAACTCGTGCCACTTGGGAACAGGGATCCCTGGTGGTCAATGGACCAGGCATCAGCTAATAGGGATTTCTCCCCCCTCCCCCCCCAAAAAAATGGAGGGGGACTGAAAATGCTGCTTTAATAATGGTTGGGTCATGGGTTACCAGTAGCAGCTATATCTTCTAGGTGGTAGGCATTTTGATTTGACGGCTTTAACGACATTGGACATACAGCAAATTAAAAAAAGAAAAGGTTACTAATGCACATAATTTGATATCACTCTCTTTTTCATGCAATGGTGCATAAAGGACTGTAGTGTAATGTTATGAACATCTAAGTTATTTTTTAACATGCTGCATAAAGTTTGCAATTCATTCATCAACTTCACAAAAGGGGTTCTTTAGTAACATACTGTAGTATAAACAAAATAAAAGGCCAAACCTGCCAAATTCAGCTCAGAAGATCAGGTAGATATACAGCATGTGTGTGACCTGCCTTTTGGTCTTGTCAGTGATTCAGTAGCAATCTTGCCATATGATAGTTAATGTTGAATTACAGGCATATTAAATGGAACTTATTTAACACCCGCTATGTATTTAATAACATTATAGGCTTTTAACCATCATTACATTTGAAACTGAGGAGGTTCTAAAGGCTTGGTAATGTTTTCATTTGCGTTTACATAAAACGCCACCCAAACAGCACTCCCATTGAAAGGTTTAAGTTTGCAATGATAATTTATATTGGGAAACTTTACCAGACTGTGGATTCTGGAAAGGAATATTGTAGATATCACCGCCGCATACACAATCCAGTCTTAGCTTTCAAGTAAGGAAAAAAAACGAATATCAGCTCCAAGCAAACTGGCATGACAATATAAAGAATAATAATAATGATTTAAGTGAGAGCAATGTCCGGGTAATGAATGAATGGCGGGGAGAGGGGAGACTTATTAAGGGGGTGGTGTAAGGAGTAGGTTAAGTGGGGTACTTACAGGAAGCGAGTGAATCCCACCAAGCAGTGTAACCCCATAGGAAGCTTCTCCTTACCCCCGTCTCTCCCAACTGGCTGCGGTGTGGAGCCGCACGCTCTCAAGACGTCACCGCTTGTCCGCTCCTTCCGCATAACTGACAGAGATGGTGAGAGAATAATCATTCACGTCTTGATTACCCCGGTGGCGTCTGTCGATCCGTAGTAAGGCAAAAACAAAGAAGTGATCGAGGGGACTGCCGCTCTGCTGACAGGATAAATATGGGGAACTCACCAGGTCGAAATAAAAAGTCTTCATTAACCTACATAAAACAAGGAAACAATACTCCTCCCACGCGTTTCACGCCCACTATGGCACTTTGTCAGCAGAGCGGCAGTCCCCTCGATCACTTCTTTTTTTAGCTTTCAAGTACTTCAGAACTTCTTTATTTTGCAGTGAGCACGGTTTGGGGGTCTCATCCCCTTTGTCTATTCCTCTCCTGTGGCTTCCTGAGAAAGTCGATCCCTGCAAATGTTTCTCCAACTGTTTCCAAATTCCTCACGTGAGTGCACAAGTGTGTCACTATATAATTTAAGAATAATAACTTTTTCATATAGCGCTTTTCTCCCAATGGGACTCAATGCGCTTCACAATTACATTATAGTGCACAGTACGCAGCACATAGGAATTTTTACAGACACAGGTCCCTGCCCAGATGAGTTTACAATCTATGTTTTGGTGCCTGAGGCACAGAGAGATAAAGTGACTTGCCCAAGGTCACAAGCAGCCGACACCAGGACTTGAACCAGGTTCCCCTGATTCAAACTCAATGTCATTGTTTACAGAGTCAGTGTCTTAACTCATTGTTACAACAAAAAAGAAAAATACCCAATGCTACATCCAATGTGACAATATATATATATATATAGTTAAATACCTCAATTTCAGTTTTCTCATGAGTAAGGGTCATTTAGTTAAACCCTTTGGCCAAATCGTTATAAGCTTGCAAGCCATGCCAAGGCATGAACAGTAAGCAGGTCCAACACTACCTATGCAAATTCTCATTTTCCCTCTGCTGGTGGGAGAATGACCTCAGTGGGTCTGTCCAAACAGGAACATGAAAAACAAAACAAAAAACTACTACTTAAAGAGTGGGGAGGGGTGAGCTTAAACCCTTCGAGGAGGGGCCACTAACCTCCAAACAACTGATGCCAGTTGAAAATTAAAATGAACAAACACAAAATCCCAGCAAGCTCTAACCCCAGAACTTCTTTATTTTGCAGGGAGTACGTTTTGGTTTTGATTCAAACTAAAGTGTCATTGTTTACAGAGTCTGTGTCTTTACTCATTGAATCGCTCCTTCTCCCTTTAGATTGGAATCTGGTATTTTAATAAACAAAATGAAGACGTGGCCAGTAAACTACCCTTCTGTATTTATTTGCTGATGTTTTATGGTACAGATGGAATGTCAAATACATTGGTCATAAATGTAACATACTTTTCAGTGTCATTAACATCACGCGATGTTGTGTCCATCCTAATGTCTAATGCAGTATTTCTGAACCCTCTCCTCAGAGAACAACAGACAGACCAGATGTTATGAATAACCAATTAGTTAGCAAACACAGATGAATAGTTTGTATGTGAATGAAATATTGGCTGGTTAACCTCAAACTCATACTGGCATGGCTGTGATGATAAGGGTTGAGAAACACTGGCCACATACGCTTGTTTGTATACAAACTACTATGTACAGGTAAACCCCGTTATAGCGCGAACCGTTATAACGCGAATCGGTTATAACGCGGTTTTCACGTGGCTCCCGTTTTTTTTTGCACACTGCACACACTGCACACACTGCACACACTGCACACACTGCACACACTCACTGAACACACTGCACACAGCACACTGCACACTGCACACTGCACACACTGCTCACTGCACACAGCACACTGCACACACTGCTCACTGTACACACTCTCACTCACACACACACACACACACAAACCCACCCATATATACACACACATATACATACACACACACACACCCCCATATACACACACACACACACACACATATACACACACAGTTTCTCTCCCATATATACATACACACACACACTCTCACTCTACACAGACGGGGGGGGTCGGAACAGAGGAAAGGCCGCGACCAGCACCACCACCCGCCCCCCCCCCCCCCCCCCTCCTCCTGCGCAGGCAGCGGGAGCACCGGGGACAGCGGTGGGGAGAAGAAACTCCCTGCTACCACCTCCATGCAGGTAGCAGGAGCACCGGGCACATGGGGGGGATCAGAGGTAAGCGGGAACCCGAGGGACATCCCCGCTCCCATCTCCTGCCCTGCGGGCTGTCACGCGGTGACAGGGGGAAGCGGGAACCGAAGGGACATCCCCGCTCCCATCTCCTGCCCCGCGGGCTGTCACGCGGTGACAGGGGGAAGCGGGGACCGGAGGGACGGGTGAAGGGTGCTGCGGGGGGGGGGGGAGAGGGTGATGATGCGCCAATGCTGCCGGGGGGTGGCGGTTTTAGCCAGGGGGGAAAGGAACTCAGGCTTTTGGGAAACACTGTTCGAACTAATTTTTTTGCGGCGGCCATTTTGTTTTTGTGCGACCCCGTTACTAACGCGGTGGTCTCGGGGTGGACCCCGAGGACCGCGTTATAACGGGGTTTACCTCTATATGTATTTACCTTCTTGATAGTTTGTACGATCCACACAGCCAGTAACTGAAACAGTATGTATACATGGATATGATTCCATTGCCCTAGGGGCATTTATGAACTATCTATATGTAACCTTTCTATGGTACCCCACCCGACATGAGATTGGGGGGTACACTCCTTCTGGTCACTCTGAGTGGTCTGGGTGCTGTGACCTGCTGGTAAACAGGAGGGCTGAGTGCTCTGCGGTGTTGTGGGGAGAACCCAGGACAGGGACAGGAGGTGTGGGACAGGTTACCTTGTTCTCTCAGGGTGCACAGTGCCTCCAGCCAGCAGGGATCCCCTGGGGTCTCCAGAGGAGAGACCCCCACTGACACTCCATTCTCCATACACAGGAACAGGGACACACACATGAGCTTCTTTTCTGTGGATCTTTATTCAGCATAGATGTGCAGACAGCATACAGCATATCACAGGCATGGTGTAATCTTTGCCTCTCTGCTCATGGCAGCTTGAATTCCCCTCCCTCCTCACCCAGGTGGGGCAGGAGGGAGAGAGCTCTTCTTGGCTTGCTATCTCTCTCAGCTCTCTCTGAAGACTAACTCACACTAACTGAATTTGGGAATATGTCTCAATTTGAAAATCCTCAGGGAGTGTCTCTAGTTTTGAATCATTACAACTCAAAGCTGGATACCGATTGGCTCACACACATCAAGGGGTGTTCCAACCCATATCCACCCTTTGGATTAACACATTCAAATGTTGCTTAGGCCTGCCCCTGAATATTGCTACATACTCAGAGCTGAAATGCAAAACAGACCAACTGGAGGAATTAACCTTTCCACTGCCTGTTCTAACAGGACTGACAGAGGAAAGGCCAAGAAGAATACATAGCTGCCGAAGGCCAGGCTATATACTCCCTCTGGTAAAACTCCAACCGTCCCGGCTTGGACTACAGTTGGTAGAACCCTTACCATACTGTGCAACACCTGTGAATTTACATGAGCTGAAAGGCATTACCTTCTATACATTCCAGCATAACATAATGGCATACACTGCATTACACAGATACATTGTAATTGTGAGGAATCAGGGATCGCGGCGCCCGCGCCCTGGTTCCTCTGCTGATATATTCCCTCCTGCTGCCGTGGCGCGCATCCCTCGCCAGCGCCACTCACCTCCGGTGGTTCTGGGGGTTCCCCGTCGTCCTCGGCGTCCCCGGTTTCCAGCAGTACCTCACGCGGCCGCCATGTTGCTCGGGCGCGCGCCTGAACAGCGCGCGCCGGGCGAAGTTAATTTATTCACTGCTCTGGCAGTGAAGACCCGCCCCCAACACAGGAATATGATCTCCTGTCAAGACAAGAGTCCTCACCTGCCTGCCAATCAAGGGAACCTATCCAGGATGGCTCCAGGCAGTCCTCCAGGTCTGCCTTCACTTCTGATTGGTCAGCCACACTTTATAATGCCAGTCCTTCCTATCATTCATTGCTCGACATAGTTTTCACTTGGATTACTACTCTGGCGTTTTCTCTCTCATTCTCTCAGGTTACGACTTGGCTTGGCGGACGTCTCTCTCTGGCTCTAGACCCCTGCTTGGACAAACGACCTTCCGGAATTCTCCAATCCCAGACTTTGGCTAACGGCAACGACAACGGCATTTCTACATCGGTACCGGCAAGTATTGCTAGCTAAATACACCTGGCCTGGCAACGCCAAAATCACCACACTCCGGACACGCTCCCTTTGCTGCGGGTGCGTGCTTCTATACGTTCCTCATCTCAGTGAAAGGAACGGGTCTGGTCTGCGGGCAGCCCCGGCGTAACATTATGTCGAGCCCACAAGACGCAGACCAGACTGTGGACTCTATGATGACGGCCATGTACCAACAAATACAGGCCTTAACGGATCAAGTGTCTCTCCTCTCCCAACAGGTATCGGACCGCCCTTTACAGGCTCCGCCTGCGGCTGCACCCCCGGCGCAGCCTGACTTATCTTCCACTTCATTTTCAGTTCCGAAGATTCCGGCTCCAAGGCCCTACGCAGGGGATCCACACGCCTGTCGTGGCTTTCTCAACCAGTGCGAGATCCAGTTCGAGATGGCTCCCCAGTTGTATGCTACTGGCCGGAAAAAGGTAGCCTACGTATATAGTCTGCTCACAGGTAATGCACTGGCATGGGCCTCTCCGATCTGGGAACTACGCCCTGATATTACCCGCGATTACGCGGCCTTCAGACGGGACTTTCGACAGGTTTTTGATATCCCCGCACGTCAAGAGACCGCTTCTGATACCCTGCTAGAGCTTACACAGGGACGTCGGCCTGTGGGTCAATACGCCTTGGAATTCAGAACCGTAGCAGCTGAGACTCATTGGGGTCAGGAGGCTTTAGTCGCCGTCTTCTGGAAAGGTCTATCGGAGTCTCTGAAGGATGAACTTGCTTCCCACACCAGGCCAGAGTTACTGGAGGATCTCATCACCCTGGCTACTCGTATGGATCAGCGCCTTCAGGTACGCCGCGCTCAGCGTCAGCTTCCCCGGGCTACGCCTTTCCGTGCTTCCTTTTCCAGGTTCTCTACTAACCAGAGACCCGTCGTATCCACGTTACCGGCGCTGGAGGCTCCAGAGCCGATGCAACTTGGAGTTCAGCAACCTCGGGTACCGTCACGACAACTTCGCTCTACTGGGGAATCGTGCCATCATTGCGGAGCTTCTGAGCAGCGTACCCGTAACCATCCTCCATCTCCGGGAAACGACTAAGCCCAGTGAGTACGAAGGGGCGCTCTCTGGGTACTGAATCTCCTTGTCCCCCTCCCAGAAGGGAACTTCCCAAAAGATTGACTATTCCCGTCTCCCTTTCAGGACCGACTTTCCGCACCTCCACTGCTGCATTTATCGATTCCGGCGCAGGAGGGAATTTCATAGATCAAACCTTTTCTGAACAAAATCAAATTCCGCTTTCCAGGAAGGACTCTCCCGTTGCCTTGGTCGGGATTGATAATCGACCTCTCACCCCGGCTTATATCTCCTTAGAGACCGGACCTATCACCCTTTCTACTCATTCTCACAAAGAGACTCTGGGTTTTGATGTTATTCATGCCCCAGGAACACCTATCACGCTTGGCTTGCCCTGGTTACAGAAGCATAATCCACTCATCGATTGGGTGTCTCCTAACCCTATTAACTGGAGGTCAAGGTCAGAGAAACCTTTTTCCTCTATCAAGCAACCATCCTTTCTATTAGCCAATACATCAAGTTCTCTGAGGGAGTTGCCTTCTCCATACGCCGAATTCTTGGACGTTTTCAGCAAGGCTCAGTCTGAACTTCTACCTCCTCATCGTTCCTACGATTGTCCGATTGATCTGGTACCTGGTTATACCTTGCCGAAAGCCAAATCTTATCCTCTCTCGTTGCCCGAGACCAAAGCTATGGACGAATATATTTGTGAGAATCTTAAGCGGGGCTTCATACGTCATTCCAATTCTCCTGCGGGGGCTGGATTCTTTTTTGTCAAAAAGAAAGATGGTACTCTCAGACCATGTATTGATTACCGGGGTCTGAACCATATCACGGTGAAGAATCGTTATCCACTCCCACTCATCTCCGAACTCTTTGATAGACTTCAGGGGGCCAATCTCTTTACTAAACTGGATCTCCGTGGGGCATACAACCTCATCCGCATCCGGGAGGGCGATGAATGGAAGACTGCCTTCAACACCCGTAGCGGACACTACGAATATCTAGTGATGCCCTTCGGGTTATGCAACGCACCGGCAGTTTTTCAGGACTTCATCAATGACATCTTTCGAGACGTTCTTAATATATTTGTCATTGTATATCTGGATGACATCCTTATTTTTTCTCAAAACTTACAGGATCATATCATCCATACGAAGTTTGTGCTTTCACGCCTCCGCGAGAACCGGTTGTTTGCTAAAATGGAGAAATGCATTTTTCATCAGTCTACCACTTCTTTTCTCGGATACATCATCTCCAACAAAGGTTTGGCCATGGACCCAGAGAAGTTAAAGGCCGTCGTGGATTGGCCACAACCCAATTCCCTCAAATCTGTTCAACGGTTTTTGGGTTTTTCTAATTATTACCGGAAGTTTATCCGCAACTTTTCTACCATTGTCGCTCCTATCACGGCACTGACCAAAAAAGGTGCAGACCCTTCATCTTGGTCTCCAGAAGCTGTCACGGCATTCGAGACACTGAAACAAACTTTTGTCTCTGCTCCCATCCTTCGACACCCTAACACGAATTTCCCCTTCACCTTAGAGGTTGACGCTTCGGACTGTGGGGCTGGGGCAGTTCTGTCGCAGAAATTTTCTTCCCAGGATAAACTTCATCCTTGCGGGTTTTTCTCCAAAAGATTTTCATCGGCAGAGAGGAATTATGACGTGGGCAATAGGGAACTTTTGGCCGTCAAAATGGCTCTTCAAGAATGGAGACATCTTCTGGAGGGGTCAAAAGAGCCATTCACCATCCTTACGGACCATAAGAACTTATTGTACATTGAGAATGCCCGTCGCTTAGGTCCTCGCCAAGCTCGCTGGTCGTTATTTTTCTCTAGATTCAATTTTGTTCTCTCATACATTCCCGGCACTAAGAACGTCAAGGCGGATGCTCTCTCCCGGCAATACTCTTCTGAAGAGAGATCAGAGAAAACCACTGAGTCCATCCTCCCTAAACAAAGAATCTTAGCAGCTGTGGCATTCAAGAATCTGGAGAGGATCATCAAGTCTCAAGAGAACCTCCCGTCCGGTCTTGTGGTTCCTAAAGACTCTTTGTATGTGGAACCCAAATTTATCCCTGAAATACTGGACTGGGGACACGCCGTCCGTTCGGCAGGGCATCCTGGATTCAAGAAAACCTTGGACCTCATCCGTCGTACCTTTTGGTGGCCCAATATGGTTAAAACCATTCTGGAATTTACACGGTCCTGTCCGGTATGTGTGCGTAACAAGATTCCTCGTCAGAAACCTCAGGGTCTTCTTACCTTTACCTATTCCGGAGCGTCCCTGGTCCCACATTTCGATGGATTTTATTGTGGAGTTGCCTAGGTCGAATGGCATGAATACCATTCTTGTGGTAGTAGATCGGTTTTCCAAGATGGCACGCTTTATCCCTCTCAAAGGATTACCCTCCTCACCCGCCCTTGCGGATATTTTTGCCAAAGAGATTTTCCGGATCCATGAGATTCCCACATCCATCGTGTCCGATCGGGGTTCCCAGTTCGTCTCCAAGTTCTGGAGAAATTTCACCAAGAGACTAGGTATCTCGTCTTCCTTTTCTTCTGGATAAAACCCTCAATCCAAAGGACAGACCGAGAGGGTTAATCAATCCCTCGAGAAATACTTAAGGTGCTTCGTCTCTAATTCTCAGGATGACTGGGCAGAATTACTTACCTGGGCTGAGTACGCATTCAATTCTTCCAGGAATGAGTCCACCCACGAGACCCCCTTCTTTATCAACTACGGATTCCATCCGGCTCGCCTACCTATTACTAAAGAATCCTCTGGGGTACCAGCCGTGGACGAACATATTGCTCTCCTACAAGACTCTTGGTCCAGAATACAATCTGCATTACAAAAGGCATCCTTGACATCTAAAAATCAGGCTGATCGTCACCGTCGTCCGGCACCCGAATACAAACCCGGGGACAAGGTTTGGCTATCATCCAAGAACATCCGTCTCAAAACGCCTTCCCTCAAATTGGCTCCTAGGTTCCTGGGTCCCTTTTCCATTTTGGAGCAGGTTAATCCGGTTTCTTTTCGACTCCAACTTCCTCAAAGCATGAGAATTCCGAATGTCTTTCAAACCTCACTTCTCAAACCTTTTATCTCCAGTAGCCTCTTTCCGGATCACACTTCTAAACCAGATCCTGTGATGGTACAGGGTAACGAAGAGTATGAAATACAGGCTCTACTGGATTCCCGTCTTTCAAGAGGTAAAGTCCACTTCTTGGTCCACTGGAGAGGTTTTGGACCCGAAGAGAGGTCATGGGTACCCCTGAAAGATATTCATGCTCCAGGACTCCTCAAACGCTTTCGTAAGAAGTTTCCATCAAAACCATGGAAGGATCGTCCTGAGGCCGATCCTGAAGGGGGGGGTACTGTGAGGAATCAGGGATCGCGGCGCCCGCGCCCTGGTTCCTCTGCTGATATATTCCCTCCTGCTGCCGTGGCGCGCATCCCTCGCCAGCGCCACTCACCTCCGGCGGTTCTCGGGGTTCCCCGTTGTCCTCGGCGTCCCCGGTTTCCAGCAGTACCTCACGCGGCCGCCATGTTAATTTATTCACTGCTCTGGCAGTGAAGACCCGCCCCCAACACAGGAATATGATCTCCTGTCAAGACAAGAGTCCTCACCTGCCTGCCAATCAAGGGAACCTATCCAGGATGGCTCCACGCAGTCCTCCAGGTCTGCCTTCACTTCTGATTGGTCAGCCACACTTTATAATGCCAGTCCTTCCTATCATTCATTGCTCGACATAGTTTTCACTTGGATTACTACTCTGGCGTTTTCTCTCTCATTCTCTCAGGTTACGACTTGGCTTGGCGGACGTCTCTCTCTGGCTCTAGACCCCTGCTTGGACAAACGACCTTCCGGAATTCTCCAATCCCAGACTTTGGCTAATGGCAACGACAACGGCATTTCTACACCGGTACCGGCAAGTATTGCTAGCTAAATACACCTGGCCTGGCAACGCCAAAATCACCACACTCCGGACACGCTCCCTTTGCTGCGGGTGCGTGCTTCTATACGTTCCTCACCTCAGTGAAAGGAACGGGTCTGGTCTGCGGGCAGCACCGGCGTAACAGTAATACAGGACTGAATAGAACCATTTCTACAGCAATAATAGAATACATCAATAATAATGAGCAGGATCAGGCTTCCTGATCATTCTCCCAGTATCATTAGGTAGATATGGGAACTCTTAGTCCATCTTTTTGAACTTATGAACTATTACTCGGGCTGCTCTACTAAATTTCACCAAGCTTCTGTCAATAGCAGTACCCGGCAGCTATTAGGTACCTTAGTACCCAGAATATAGGACCTTCGCATACAGGGGTTCCTTCTGCCTCCTCTCTGACAGGAGACAAAACATTTTCAGATTGCATTGAACTCATCCCCTCATCATCACAATCCCCCCAATACACAGACCCTTCCAATTGCATATCAGGCATAACATCAGATTGTCCAAATGAAGCCAAGGGACTTTCAGGGGAAGGGGGTCTGGGGGTCAAGGGTCGCACCTTGGGACTGGTGATGGACGGGGAATGCGGGGCAGAAGGGGCAAATGCCTCAGGGACTGTGGCCTCCGGTGACAAGGGGCCAGCACCAAAGTCTCAAGGGGCACGTTGTGGGAACTCTACCCGGGAGGAGCAATGGCACAGTCCTGGGTCAAGTTCATTTTGCCCCTCCCTCTGCTCTCATGGCAGCGGGCTTCAGCCAGCGCCTGGGCCTGAAGGGCCTCCCGGGACTTCTTCCGCTCCCTGCATGTCAGGAGGAAAGGATCAACCAGAAGAGTAGTACTCACCGGAGCGGCCTGGATCTCTCTGGAGCTCACCCGGCCGGGCGACTCGGCGGCCATCTTAGCTCCCAGTGGTGGAGTAGCAACGGTAGTCGATGCAGTCATCAGGGGTGGTGCCAGCCGGCACGTCTCCTGCTGATGACGCAGATACAGCTCTGCAGCTTTCTGGGCTTGATCCCAGCAGGGATCTATAGACAGAACAAGCAGCTCACCGCCATCTGTAGCAGCAGGGCGGATCCCAGCAGCATCGGGTATGGTGGAGGTAATGGTAGAAACCTCAATGATGTCATCAGCCTCTGTGCTGCTGGCAGGCTTCTTAGCACACAAACCAATTCTCTCATAATGGAGCAAGCAAGGCAGCCTGGCAGACACAACCACAAGTGTTTGAAGTGGACATGCATCTGGCTCCTCACTTCCTGTTGCTCCGTGGAACACACTTAGCTCCTCCCCCTGGTAGATAGGATAGTCCAATCCAGAACAAGCAAAGGGGGAGGGGTTTGAACAGTTCCCGCACTTTCTTGCAAGCTGAAGATCAGCACAAGCTTGCAAAATGCAGAAATCCTTGCAGAACAGCACATGGCTTCCCTGGTAAGGCGGGAAACGCCATTTTGAGCACAAAGAGAGTCCATGCGGCCCTCAGAGGAGCTGGAGTCGCCATTTTGAGAGCACAAAATACATGACATCCCTATAGGAACAGGAAACACCAGATTGAACATAGTCCAGCACAGTGGGGTCTCCGTTTGCATTCAGGAGCCACAAATACATTTCTGTCCCTGAAATCTTTGAGTATCACGCACCCTGGGGTAGCATCAGGGAACGCCTCGCACAGGGACGGCAGTAATTCTTACTGATGGGTTCACAGGGACCTACAGACATTTCCCATGTAGTCCCTGCCCCCTTACCTCTCTCTTCGTTGTGGGTGCAGAATGGTCATCACTCTTCCCTGGTATAGCCTCAGGTCAGCCGCCCCAACTGCAGTGCCATTAAGGGACCGTCAGCTCCCTGGTGAAGCATCAGGGACCTGTCTCCCTTTTCTTCTTAGATGGGGTGCACAGGGGTCATAGGCGTAATCCCAAGAGTTTCCTGTCCCCCTCACTCTCCGCTGTGGGTACAGGAGGGTGGCCACACTTCCCTGGGGACGCCTCAGGTCAGTCGCCCCTGCTGCAGTGCCATTAATAGGCAGCCATCTCCCTGGTGAAGCCTCAGGAACCGGCCCCTATTTTCTTCTTGGTAATGTAGATGGGTGCACAGAGGTCCCTATGCAATCTTAGAGCAACCTCTGTCCCCTTGAAGACATGTAAAGACGTACGCTCCCTGGTGCATAGCCACCAGGAATAGTCCCACAGCAAGGTCTTCTTCATTAGGGTAACCCCCTCCCTGGGGGAGCTTCAAGGAGGGGTTCCCTCACGGCAGAGTCTATGGATGCTGTTCTGTGCTGCATACAAAGTCTTTGAAACTGCTGCATGGTCCTCTGTCGTTGAAAACCTGTCCTGTCCTGGAGAGCAGTCCTCCTCTCAGCAGCGCCTACAATTGTAACCCTTCTATGGTACCCCACCTGACATGAGATTGGGGGTACACTCCTTCTGGTCACTCTGAGTGGTCTGGGTGCTGTGACCTGCTGGTAAACAGGAGGGCTGAGTGCTCTGCGGTGTTGTGGGGAGAACCCAGGACAGGGACAGGAGGTGTGGGACAGGTTACCTTGTTCTCTCAGGGTGCACAGTGCCTCCAGCCAGCAGGCATCCCCTGGGGTCTCCAGAGGAGAGACCCTCACTGACACTCCATTCTCCATACACAGGAACAGGGACACACACAGAAGCTTCTTTTCTGTGGATCTTTATTCAGCATAGATGTGCAGACAGCATACAGCATGATATCACAGGCATGGTGTAATCTCGGCCTCTCTGCTCATGGCAGCTTGAATTCCCCTCCCTCCTCACCCAGGTGGGGCAGGAGGGAGAGAACTCTTCTTGGCTTGCTATCTCTCTCAGCTCTCTCTGAAGACTAACTCACACTAACTGAATTTGGGAATATGTCTCAATTTGAATATCCTCAGGGAGTGTATCTAGTTTTGAATCATTACAACTCAAAGCTGGATACCGATTGGCTCACACACACATCAGGGGGTGTTCCAACCCATATCCACCCTTTGGATTAACACATTCAAATGTTGCTTAGGCCTGCCCCTGAATATTGCTACATACTCAGAGCTGAAATGCAAAACAGACCAACTCGAGGAATTAACCTTTCCACTGCCTGTTCTAACAGGACTGACAGAGGAAAGGCCCAGAAGAATACATAGCTGCCGAAGGCCAGGCTATATATACATACATACTAATATGCTACCAATTGCAGTAATTCTTGGCTATCAGCCTTGGGCTACGCTTATAGTGACGGTGACGTCAGGCTACGGTCGCTAGAAAAATCAAATTGAGATGACTTCCAGCGATTGCGACCAAGCCGTTACGCCGTACTTACTATAAGTGCTGCGACGGCGGCAATGCATTTGTTTTGCGCCACTGTCACTATAAGTGCAGCCTTAACAGCTGTGAAGATTGCGATAAGGTGTGTGGCTCAGGCTATATGAAGACAGACTATCATCACCACCATTTTGGCGCAACAGCCATTTTGAGTGTTTGCTTGTATGTATGTTTATCTGTTTATTTGTGAATGTTTGATATGCTGCAGAGTATTGCTCCTGGTGTAAACTAGCCCTTGTATAATTCCTACTAGTCATGAAATTGAAATAATTGCATTCGTAAGAGATTTTCCTGCCTTAGACATTTTTTGTCTGGCAGATACACCCAGAGGGCTAACAGGGTTACTCCTTAAGTCAGGAGGTTAAGGGGCCCACATTGCGGTGAAATATAGGATAAGAATATAGTATGCGAAGCATATTTATGTATTAATAAGGATTTTTGTATAAGTCATCATATTAGTAATAGATAAGATAAGTCATCGTTTTTTTATCTCTAAGCCAGCCCCCTTAAGGGGCGTATTACTCATTTTGAAATGTATTAAAATGTGATACCAAGCAATATGTTTTCAGAGGCATGAGTTCATTTTTGAATTCTCCTCAGTTGTACCTTGGTGCAGATAAACTCATGTTGATTCTTTGAACCCTTGACTCATTGATATTATTTTTACGCTTTCACACAGCATTCATCCATAGAAACCATTACCACCATCTCTATAGATACAGTCAATGTATTGACGCACTGTGTGATATATGTATCTCCACCAAAACATGTTTCCTATGTTTCTTTATTGAACTATTAAGGCTCCCATTGCCTCTGTATCTATTCATTCAATAATATTTTGGCCGTCTACACTCAGGGGATTTTAATATCAACCTTCACTGTATATATTGTCAGTATCGTCGTTTTCGGATTATGCATTCAAATTGTATTATTTTTGTTTTTATCTGCTATATGGAGCAATGCTATGCTCACCCTAGTTTACTTGTGGGGTTTATACCATACGCCTGCCAAATGTAGGGATATCTATATCCCACTTGTTAATTTAACACTCTACTTTTGACAAATTGAGTGCATAAAAAAGGGGATTTTTGTGACCTGGTCACCTTTATGTTGTCTCGTATATGATTATATATTCCCTTCTTTGAACCTTTGCCATTTTATGATAAATGATACACATCTGTGCATTTTGGCTGAGCGGTTAGTTATTGATGCTTCATTAGACTTTTCCAATGGTTTTATTTCTTTACCAGTACAATGCTGGGAATGAATAGCATCTCACAGCTGTGATTACAACTATTTGATTGTCCATGCAGTGATATACTAGAATCCTACAATCCTCCCCCCCTCCCCCCACTCTTGACCCTTCCAACCTTGCTGCTGTAATGTTAGCTTGCATTGCTCACAAAAAGCAGCAGTCCCCCTACTCAAAATGAAAAATGTTAACAGAATATCTCAATGGGGCACTGTAAGCAGTACCACCTCTGTTCAAGAGCTATGCACCAAAGTCACTATAGAAATTATGGACAGCCAATCACAGACGTAAGAGCACATATCATAGCAACATTTCCTTCACCAATTAGCTCGTCAGCAGTGATGCTACTGGAGGTCTTCTTGATTGTCCTTTAGACCGGGGCTCTTCAACCTGTTCTTCAAAGGGGCCAGATCTGGAAACATTTACAAATAGAAGGGCCACAAGTTTATTATAACGTCATTTTAGGTACATTGAAAACTTTACAATTATAATATTTCATCATTCTTCAAGCATGTATAACATTTGTACCATATACATTAACATTACCTTCACTTACAATTGAGTTTTAGTGTCATAATTGGACTTTGCTCCTGCTAATTTCATAGTAGTTACTTGGGTAGATGAGAGTCCATGGGCCACATTACAACCCTTGGCGGGCAGCATTTGGCCAGTTGGAGAGCCCTGCTATAGACCGTGAAATCAGCGCTCAGTTTCTTTCTGAACCGAGGATTCCTGGTCTGAAGAAACCCACAGTTTTGCTCCAGGTGACCAATTCAGATAGCACAACGTCAGATCGCCTCTTTCCTTTTGAACTATAACTTTTGTGTCTTTCTAAAAGATCAAAATATAAGCTCCCCAATGTTGGATTGGACACTGAAATGTATTTTTTTCACTCAGACCCTGCACACCAGTACTTTTATTCATCCACTGCTCTGTTCCATGCTAATACACAGTGACATCCAACCACTGCTCTGTTCCATGCTAATACACAGTGACATCCAACCACTGCTCTGTTCCATGCTAATACACAGTGACATCCAACCACTGCTCTGTTCCATGCTAATACACAGTGACATCCAACCACTGCTCTGTTCCATGGTAATACAGTGACATCACCCTCCCACGATGGTAATACAGTGACATCCCCCTCCCAACAACCTTTTTGTTTCTATAGTCTGGCACACAGAAGCACCATCATGTGTGGCCGACAGGTGGCGAAAGTCAGCACTCTGACCCAGCTCTGGAACGCAGGCGTTGCGTTCCACGCCTCGAGCCTGGCAGTAGCCAATGCAACAACACACCCAACCATGGTAGCCCGCTTACTTTACGACACCCATCTCGCCTTCATTTTCATTGGATAACAACCACGTCCCCTCCAGCTGACGTCGCCGGCAATCGCTTAGCGGTTGGTCAGCGTGTTGATGACGTTGTGAGCGGCTTCCAATCCCCGCGCCGCTTCCTTCCAGCCTCCCGCGCCCCGTTGTGACACACACATGACAGGCAGACCAGGAAGTTCTCACACCCTCCACACAGTGCCTACCGAACATGGCGACGAGTCAGCAATGGGTCCTAGTGGAGATGGTACAGGCGTTTTATGAGGTACGGTCCCAGGCACAGGTCCTGCCTGGGGGCCGAAGCTTTGTTGTTGCAGCCCCCAGCTCCTCAGCACACATCCCCTGCCATCTCCCACCACTCGTGCTTCTAAACGACCGCAATGTCACTGGCGCGCGGCCTTGTCCACCAATCAGCTGGGAGCGAGAGTAACGGCCCTAACCGTCACCGGCTCGACGCAGCGCCAGCCATTCACGGCATGCCGCAGGTGGCTATGACGTCACCAGGCGGGGATCTGCCCTGAGATGATGGGAGGGGTGGATGGGTTACCTTCTATAAGTAGTGGCAGCCATGTTGGTCCTGGAGGAATGTGCATTCATGATGACTTTATGTGGGGACATCATCATACTTCTTCATAGATTTTATTACAGAGCTTTAACCACCTCTCAGGTCTCCCCTTTCATCCATGAAGGACCCTAATGTTGGTCCTGTAGCGTAGACGGTGTCCCAGCCTACAACAGACCCTGCTAGACTTTGCTGGGATAACCCTCTCTCTATAATAGGATATCGCACTTCGGTGTGATAGGACCCCAAAGAGCAGCCCAACTCCTGAGCATTGTGTCAATTTCTTACACATTAGTTGCCAGCGTCACTCAATGCACTTATCCATTTCAGGCTTGTGAAACGTTGCTGTGTCCGTGCGTCTGTGCTTCCCTAAATGTGCGCTGTGATTTATTACGGAGCGGTGCACATATTCTTTATCTTTCCTTGATGTTATTGGTTGCAGCGCTGGTCCTGTCCAGCGTACTGACTGAAGGAAGACAGGTCACACGGATTTGAAGTATAACCAATTAATTTTATGAGCTAAACTCAACCATTCGACCTAAGTTTTCTTTATCAAGTGGAATGTAAGTGGCGTGACTTAGATTTCACTTGATAAAGACCACTTGGGTCGAATCGTTGTGTTTAGCTCAATAAATTAATTGGTTATACTTCAAATCCGTGTGCCCTGTCTTCCTTCAGTCATTACGTGTATTGGATTGGATGCAGCCTATCGTTCAAAGACGGGAGCACCGCTAACGGTATCTTTTCACTTATGTTATTTTGGTGTGCAGCACTTACCCATATTCATATTGGATTCCTGTCCAGCGTACACCATCTGTTACTGTAATATTGAGACTTTAAATTAGTGCTATTCACCCTTTAGATATTATAGCGATGATTTTTCTGTGTATGTACAGTATATCATCCTCCCATCTTACATTTGGTCATCTTTTAATTTCTCTTGAAATCCTGTCGAGTACCATCTTTGTCCAACAATGATAAAAAAATTCTTGCGAATTGTCTGGCCAACTGCATTTTAATTTATTCATCCGTATAATGGTATCAGACTTTTTTGTTTGTTTGTTTTGGTCAAACCCATTAATTCTTTTTCCTGTCAAGTAATACCCAGAATACATTTCTCCATACTTCTTTGCGTCGTCTTAGGCTTCAGAATTATCTTTCCATTTAGGGTTCATATTTCATATGTGAGAACGGGGAGAATAGACTGGTCGAAAACTTCCTTCCTGTGGCACCATGTAAGGTTTCCTTGCAATATTGCCAAATGTGCTCCACCTTCATTCTATTGATTTAATTTGAAAAGTCCCATTGTTATTTGCAGCCTAGGTAGATATCTTCGACTTCTAGTTCTATTTATTTAGATTTTTGCAGACTTGACACATTTGTTGAACATCACTTTGGTCTTGCTGAGGGTATGGAAGCGAATATATTTAATTTGGCGAGCTAATCAATTTGTTGTAGGACTTTTGGACTTGTGTGGGACAAAAAATAACAATGCCATCTACAAGATGTAGGTGACTCAAATTTTGACCGTTGATTTTTGATTCCTTTTTTTCTTCGAAATCTAATGCCTTGAACAATTCTTCAAGTGTTGTAATAAAAAGCTTTGTTGAAATGGTGTCCCTCTGCCTCCCTTGCTAATCCTTACCTAGCTTGTACCTTCATCTAATCTAATGGTTGTCGCATTCTCGAAAATGTGCTTTTATAATATCAATGTACGCTTCTTCAACATTTTGCCTTCTGAATGCATCTAGGATCGCTGAGTTGTCGACAGAATCCAAATTATTTTTCGTAATCTACAAATCCTAAACCGAGCAGTAGATGGTATTCATTACTTCGAGAAATCGCTTCTTGTATGATTTTTGATGTGGTCCATTGCATTGTATCTACTACAAAACCCTGCTTGTTCTCTAGGCTGGTCTAAATCCATTGGAAATCAACGTAGGGTGGGCTGGACGAAGAGGCTGTGCAAAAAACTATGCAAAAGCACTCAGCAACTCACCAGGTGGATGAAAAATAAAAGAAATGTATTAAACTACATAAAACAAAGATGCATACTAAAACAAAACAGGGGAAAAGCACTCCCACTAGTTTCACGCTTCTACAGCGCTTTGAGAAAGCGCTGTAGAAGCGTAAAACTAGTGGGAGTGCTTTTCCCCTGTTTTGTTTTAGTATGCATCTTTGTTTTATGTAGTTTAATACATTTCTTTTATTTTTCATCCACCTGGTGAGTTGCTGAGTGCTTTTGCATAGTTTTTTGCACAGTCTCTTCGTCCAGCCCATCCTACGTTAGATCTCCTGCGCCTATACCCCGGATCGGTGTGACGAGTAGCGGCTGTGCAGGTGCACATCACACAGGATTCGATTTCATCCGATGTGGGGGAGACGGTGTTTTACACAGAGCTGCCATACTCTGCACCGCGCTAACGGAGGAACAGGGAGGCTACGATCAACACTACATTCGGAGAGGGGGCTTCAGAGGTAATTTGATACTTTTCCTCTGTTGTGCATATCCCCCCCACCAAGTGTTGCAGCTTAGAGATAGTGTATTAATACACATCTCATCCCTATATATCTCTCCGTCTCCAATTTAACCCACACTGGACTTTACCTGTATATCACAATACCTACTTACCTGCAAATTACAGCTGTTGCTGAGACTACAATTTGACTTTATGAATATTTATGGAACTTATTATGGTTCAAGGTGAATCTTAGAGCTTAGTAATGGCCCATCTGTTACACATGGTCTAAATCCATTGTCTGTTGTAGCCGATTAGTGATTTATCTTCGTAGAAATCTTGTAAATGATTAGAAGTAGACTAATTTGGTCTGCAGTTCTTGAAGTTTTAGTTGTTAACAAGAAAGGAGACATTGTTATTACTTCTTTGCGTTGGAATTTTCGTATTCATTAGGCAGCATATAGTGAGTTTTGCGAGGATTTTCTCTGATTTTTATTCCACTGCTTCTTTCAAGATTTCAATTGTAATTCATCTTCCCCTTCTTCATGCATTTTGTTGCTTATGCCACTTCTTCTGGAAGGACGCATGGTACATCATTGGTGGTTTCTTCTCGCTTGTCCTCTTCTGGATTATGCCCTGTGTTTGCGTACAATATCATGTGGAAGTCCCCAATCTTCTTTATGATAAGTGCACAGCCTTTTATTGTTCATCCACCGTTTTTGTTTGTGTGTAATGATTCGCTTCTTCCCAACCATAAGTTCCTTTTTTTTTTTCCCTTTAAGCTTTTCTTATCTTTAATATTCAACTGAAGGCAATCTGAATCCTAAAATCTAGCAGTAAAATGAGGCTGACGTAGAACAGTGGGTCTCCATTTTGTATTTAGTATGGTGGATCAACATTTTAGTCATCGGTTGGATATTTGTGAAATGTATAAACTGTGGGTGGAAGAATATCCTTCTACGCAAATGTGGGAAATCGGTGTGCATACAATAAAAACCTTGTTTCTGTTACTTTTCCCTTAAAGCAGCAGCACATGGTGGCTCCTCTAGCTCTATCTCCGCACTCTCCAAAATCTTGATCAAACTTTTTATTCTATATTCTGGACACCTAACAAGCTCCTATTGAACCCCCAAAATAACCACAACATATATATAAGCATATGAGTGTCACAGAGGAGTGCTACTGAGCATGGCAATATATATTTAAAACCAGAGACAGCACATAAAACACAGACAAAGCTCAGTTTTAGCACATCCAGTGAAAATCATACACGGTACAGTGCCTAAATATATATGTATAAATATATATTAAGTAAAATGGTCTTTTAGTTTGACATTTTTGGCCAAAATTGTTGTAAGCCCCTGAGCCAACGTCACGGCAGACCACAATTCAGGGGTCCCTAACGCTAATATAAATTCTTAATAACCTGTGTAATAACAGGAAGAATGATTTATAGTAAATCTGTCAATATTAGTTGCAAAGTTCTAAGTCTGATTGAAGCTTTTATTAACCTGTACATTACCAGGAAAAGCACTCTGAATTAGAGTTGCTTCCACACAGGGGAACTTGCCTGCTTGCAGGATGGTTGTGACAACTCTAATTCAGAGTGCTTTTCCTGGTAATGTACAGGTTAATAAAGGCTTCAATCAGACTTAGAACTTTGCAACTAATATTGACAGATTTACTATAAATCATTCTTCCTGTTATTACACAGGTTATTAAGAATTTATATTAGCGTTAGGGACCCCTGAATTGTGGTCTGCCGTGACGTTGGCTCAGGGGCTTACAACAATTTTGGCCAAAAATGTCAAACTAAAAGACCATTTTACTTAATATATATTTATACTTATATATTTAGGCACTGTACCGTGTATGATTTTCACTGGATGTGCTAAAACTGAGCTTTGTCTGTGTTTTATGTGCTGTCTCTGGTTTTAAACAAACTTTTTATTCACCACATATGACAATCGCATAAGCCAGGAGCTATTTTTTTTATTTATTTTTTCACCACGTGCTGTTTTACATCTCACATGATGTATATCACAGTCATTCATGTCTGTCATTTCTACATGGTGGGGGTTATTTTGTCAATGTGATAACAGCATGGCCTACGAAAGGGTATGGTGTTTTTTTCTTTTCTACTTTTTTTTATGCTTTTGACAACGCCTCTTCAGATGCTGTTTGTTTTCCACATAATGTATATCCTGATATGAATGATATGTTATGTTAGTTTGGGGCTGCCAGATTTTTATTTCTTTGGATCTTCATAGGTTTAAACCCTGTGGGCCTCATTACTTTACAGCATCGTACATAGCAATGAATCCTCCCACGTTGAAGTCAGAAGTGTTGCATTCAAATATAATCGTTATAATAATGTGGTGCCTGAGTATAGCAAAAAGGCCAGCACAGGGTCATAAACTAGGCCCAGTAAATCCCTATTCCCATAAAGTTTTCCCAGCTGCAGGTGGGACAATTGTGCTATTTCAGCATCCTTCGAGGCTACAAATTAAGATACTAATGGAAATATTGAAAGCGTGAAGCATTGAAGCCTGTGTCTTGTCATTCTAAAAAATGCTTAGGAGGGTGTAAGCTTCCCAAAGTACTTCTGTACACACCGCTCCTTTCAATATTTAAACTCTATTTAGTGTTCACATCTTTTTCTCACCAGAGTTCACTTAAATGTTTTTGAATCTTAGAGGTTTCTTGTAGCTACTGTACTGTGTTCATTGATATGTTCCGTTATATATTTCTGTTTAAAAACACGGGTGTGAAATTCCTGCGCTTCTGTACTGATTCAAGGGCCATGTTGTGTGAGCCAGCAGTTCGAGGGAGGAGCTTTTTGAGTTGCTCAATCATTTTGATAACTCTTCTAGCAGCAAAGGAGGCACACGCACACACTCAGGTTTAGCAATAGTGCCCAATGTCATGCAGTAGCTGCAAACGCAAACAAGATCTTATCTTGCATTAAACGGCAATGGAGGCAAGGGAAGTAAACATAATTATGCCCCTTTTATAAAGCATTAGTAAGACCGCACCTTGAATATGGAGTACAATTTTGGGCACCTCCTTAGAAAAGACATTCTGGAACTAGAGAGTGCAGAGAAGAGCCACCAAATTTATAAAGGGGATGGAAAATCTAACTTATGAGGAGAGGATAGCTAAATTAGATTTATTTACATTAGAAAAGAGGCATCTAAGAGGGGATATGATAACTATTATACAAATATATTCAGGGACAGTGCAAAGAGCTTTCAAAAGAACTATTCATTCCAAGGGCAGTACAAAGGACAAAGGGTCACCCCATTAGGCTGAAGGAAAGGCGATTTCACCAGCAACAAAGAAAAGGGTTCTTTACAGTAAGGGCAGTTCAAATGTGACTATATACCAAATAAGTAAACATGGGAAGAATGTTGATCAAGGGAGTAATCTGATTATTTGGAGTCAACAAGGAATTTATTTTTCCCCTTATGAGATAAAATTGGATGATATTTCACTGGGGTTTTGTTGTTTGCTTTCGCTGGATCAAATATACTGTAAGTACAAATATCGGATAAAGGATCTGTCGTCTAAATTTAGCATATTTGAATTTGATGGACGTACGTCATTTTTCAACCTCATCTACTATGTAACTATGTAATTCTTTCTATAACGGAGTTCAACTTTGTTTCCTGCCCTCTCCCCAGGCCCCTGCGTACCACTTGATATTGGAAGGGATCTTGATCTTGTGGATCATCCGGCTCATATTCTCCAAAACCTACAAATTACAAGAGCGCTCAGACCTCACAGAGAAGGTGATGCTGGAACCCCAACACGTTAATTTGTTTCATATGGAACGAACATGCAACATTTTTTATTATATTAGTATATCTTGTATTATCTCCAAGGTTGTCAACAGTAAGATTTATCTTGAAATGTGGGTTGGATCCGAAGTTTTGTCTTTCTATGCAAAATATACTGGAGAACTTTAATGTGGTTAATATTTAATGTTTTAGAGGACGGCTATTATTTTCAGGGCTGGAGGGGTTAAAATGTCCCATTGCTGGAATGGTCTACAAAATATTGCTGTTACATTGTCGTGTCACAATTAGCCAGGCTGTTTAATTGATCTGTTTGAGACACACACATTCCCAGCACACTCTAAGGCTGAGTCCCCAACACCCATAATCTCCCCTACCTCACCCATTCCTAAAGCCTCTCCAAAACCCTTCCAAGTCACCCACCTCATAGATCCAATTGACACCACTGTCCCCACTGTCAGACCCATCACCATGCCACCGACCAGAATAAATCCAGAGATGTTACCCCAACCCCTGCCCACCAACCAAGCAAGCTCTTAAATGCTCCCAACCTATAGCCTGGTCCATAATGTTCCCTCCCCTGCCCACCAACCAAACAAGTTTTACTAACTAATGTACAGGGCCCTTGATAAGGGCGATATAATAATAAGATAATTATTTTTTATTTTTGGAGCACCATTGCAACATGTTAAATATATAGTAGTTTTCTTCCTCGGGTGCAGGATATTAGACTTGTACAATTTTAGATCTGGCTGATTTTATGTACAAAAAAGGCAAAAACAATTGCGTACAGAGTTGTTGAAGTGATTTATCATAAAGCACTTCTGTTCTTAATGGTGCAGTTCCACTCTGCAATATATATATATATATATATATATATATATATATATATATATATATATATATATGCGCAGTGGTTGACAAATCACCAAAAAATCTACTCGCCACCTAGTACCAAACGTGTGCTGCTTGGGCCAATATTTACTCGCCCGGGGGTTAAATCCACTCGCCCGGGGCGAGCAAATGTATAGGTTTGTCGAATACTGTATATATATGTATATGTATTACAATAAATACAATACATCCGTTTCTATATCACTATAATGTGAAGGGATGAACATTTATCAGTGTCCTGGCCGCAGATCTAACCAGAGGTCACATATACACCAAAATAATCCGTAGGGCTCCAAAGAATTAAAAACGGGACTCTGGGGACGCACATACAATCTTGATCTGCGGCTGAGCTGTTAATGCTTTTTGAAGTCTCATCCCACAGGGCTTCCAACGCCGATTATTTCCAGGGTTTGACCCTCCCGCGTCAGAAGCAGTGCTGGCAATATAATGCCATACACCTCCTAGGAATAAAAATCCTCCCTTTTTAAACTTCCATTTTGTTTCCCCTTGAGTGGCTTCTTCCCTGGTTAGTATCTCAGGAAGGTGGGGGTCCTTGAGACTGCAATTAATGTAGTTAATGAGACCCCCGGCTTCATGTACATGTAAAATTAAAAAAAAAAAGACTAGGTAGGCGGTAGAAAAGAAACTATAAGGGGAACCGTTCCTTTATAAAGCCACAAAGCCTTTAGTAGATTGTTCACATGGAAACTGCTGCTGTTACTTTTCACTTGCTCCACTTCACTAGGCAGCACAGAGCTGTTTTTCCATGCAGAATACAAAGGTCTTCTCAGAAAAAAATGTCTCGACCTTCCCAGATAAGGTTGTTTGAGGTCTGCTATTCTCACTAAGTAAGAGAAGTTTAGCTGCCTTATTAATTTTGGTTTTGGGCTGTTTTTTAAATTGTATTTAAATTTGTAGCTTTTTTGCTAGTAACCAGAGGTGAAAACAGACACACTGCTGTAAGTAATGTCAAAAATAAACATGCAGAGGGAACTGCTTCTTTAAAAAACAAATGTACTAATGGTAGAAATCTGGGCAAAAACTGATGGAAACTGAAGTTATAAACACTTGCACAAAGTGTACATTTTTGTTCAAGTCATTGGGCTAACATTACACATCAGGTTGCTGGTGTACTGCCAATCAACGACTAATTATTAAAGCACTATTGCCTTTGGGGGAACAAAATGGTCCTTGCTGGTCCCCACGTAGATGGCAAGCAGGGGTTCTCTGGAGCTGAACTGAGTTAATTTCAGCTCGGAGGATCCACTGCACCCCAAGATAATTGCATGTAAATGTGCTGCCAATATCTCTTCACTGTTTAAAGGTCCCGTGTCACGCAGACCAATACGATGCTGCAAGGGATGATGTTGTGGATTCCTATTGGCTTGCTTGGACCAGTGGTAATGGTTCTTTCTGCTGGAGCGATTCGGAAACCATTTATAACAATTCTGTTATTCCTAATTGTTTACAGACTGTTTTTCTAAATTATACCATCACCATAAAGTCACTCTCCACTTCTTTCTTGATGATTCCTGGAAGCACTTTGTGGAAATAAAGTCCTGTGATGCTATTTTAAATAACAAAGTTGTTTATTTTCTTCTTGGTTTTGCAGGAGAAGGAAGAATTGATTGATGAGTGGCATCCAGAGCCTCTTGTTCCTCCAGTCTCTAAAGATCATCCAGCTCTTAACTATACCATTGTTTCAGGGTAAATACTTCATTGTTCAGTAAAGCTACATTTTACCCCAAGTGTGAGAAAAGGCAAGATATCCATTGTTTCTTCCAGCCAGAATCTACCCATAGTATTGTCATTTTTTTGTTTACTATATAAAGGGGTGGTAACCTGAAAAATACCCTATGAAGAAAAGGAGTGTACCATAAATATTTGTTGTACCTTTGCCCAGCAGTTGGTGTCTTTGATGTTTTTGTTTCCGATGTATTTCATATATGATGTGGAGCACTTTCGATAGGTTCCCTTTTACATTCCTCACATTTAGGTGGTTTAACTTTTTTTTTTTAATCTTGTGGGTTTTTTTTTTTTTTTTACATTTTTTCTTCTTCTTTTTTTTTTTTTTTTTTTTTTTTTTTATCCGGTACATTGTTGAGGTTCTTTAAAGTAACAACAAGTCTGATAACCATTTGGTACAGACTTAATCAATTCAAATTCTGTTTCCAGTGTTTCATGCCTACGAAGAATCATGCCAGGTATTCAAATCTAGATTTTTTGTTGTTGTTGTGCCTTTTTAAATTACATTGCAACCATTTATGTACTGTGCACCTAACTTTATTACAGTGTTACATTGAAATTCATCATTTTGAGTTTGCATTTATCTTTTGTCTTCTGATTTACAGCCCTCCCAGCCACAAGATCATAGTGAATGGAAAAGAATGTATTAATTTTTCTTCTTTTAATTTCCTTGGTCTACTTGATAATGAGAGAATTAAGGTGAGCAATCAGTCTTTCATTAGAGCGTTTTTATCTCTTCTCTGTTTGAAGGTTCAACAATGCTGCTCTCGCTGGCATTGAATTGGTTCATAGCGTAATTAAACAGTGAACACAATATTTGTGAGAAAAAGTATAACAATGGTATTTCATTGTAGAATTTGACTGTGTATTCCATAACTCATAAAGGTACTTCCCCGCATAAGACAAGATCCACAAAGTTAACTCCCTTGATGTCATGTTAACACTAACAGTGTATTTTCAAAGGGCAATACCATTGTCCTGTTTTTCTCATGTAGAGAGCATTGCGTTAACTATAACGGCCATTGGAGATATTGACATGCAAATGAGGCGTTCTAACATTGCTAAAGTTAAAGTTACATAGTACAGTAGATGAGGTTGAAAAAAGTCTTCTATCCAAGTACAACCTATGCTAAATTTAGATCACAGATACTTGATCCTATATTTGGATTTACAGTATTTTGATCCAGAGGAAGGTAAACAAAAAATACTTTGTGCCTTTTTAAAGGACTTCAGTTGCATTACAATAATTTATGTACTGTGCACCTAACTTTTAAGGGCGCTATATATAAACATTGTTATGAGAAATCATTGAAATGTTTCACTGGGGTTTATTTATTTATAAGGTAAGTATCCCATAGGGTCCAAAAACGGAGCACAGCAGCATGAGAAATGGGGGCCATATACCCTCTATTTTGTTAAGGATATCCTTCGTTTCCCTGATGGGTAGATTATAAGACAGAAAACTGCCGGCTCCTGTCAGATTTGACCTGCTATGACGTTTTGGAGAATGAACCCACTGTCAAGTATAGTAAGACACTAATGACCATTCTCAATGAGGGTCTCACAAACAAGGTCATCTCCAAACAGGAGTTTGAGTATATCATGAACAAGACACCAAGAATAGCCACCTTTTTTTAATAGCCACCAGCTCCGTGACGTCACTGGCCCGCCCCCTGACGGCGCGCTGTCTAAGGCCAGGGAAAGCACCCGCTTTCCCTGAGCCTCAACACGCCCGCCGGAACCCTGGACGAGGCCTAAGAGGGGATATGATAGCTATGTTCAAATATATTTCGGGGAGAGCCCAAGGAGCTTTCAAAATAACTATTTACCCCAAGGGCAGTATAAACGACAGTCATACTTTAAGGTTGGAGGAAAGGAGATTTCACCAGCAACAAAGGAAAGGGTTCTTTACAGTAAGTAACGGACAGAGAAAAGAAACCTAGAATTGGGCACTAAGAACATCTATTGTGTGATATGTGAAGAAATTAAAACAAATTTTAATAAACCACTTTAAAATAATAGAGTAAAACGAGTATTAAACACTATGATCCTAACATATGAACATGTAGTGTGATGTTCTGGATCAATAATTTAGATGGCAAAAGGCACCAAAATAAGTGTCTTGCAAAATAAGACAGGTTGGTACGTAGAACCACCTGTATGCTTAACCAGAGATATGAGACAACTGTGGTGAGAGTAATCAGTGTCCAGACCCTGAAACAACACTAAAGCAAAAACCCTAGCCAGGTCTGCCAACAGTAATACTTGTGGCGAGGTGACACCAGTTATTGGCTAGGTGAGTATTCAAGGAATGAAGCAAATGATGGTGAAGATATATGTTGCTGCATAGTGTAACAGGAACATCAGGATCCAGAAATATAGCCCAGTTCACCTGGATGTATGTCAGATCCAGGGTGTGATAGCACTGGGTGTGTAGGGGTCCAATTAATCCCTAACCAGATGAATATGGCAATAATATAGCACTGATTGAAAAGACAGGCAAAGATCAGTGTGTGATATGCCTATAACCACCCACAATGAATATCTGCAGTGTGAGTATTTCACACCATACAGTCCTTGGTAGTAGGTAGTATCAGTATGATAAACGGCACTGACCCAAAACCTGCTCTGTTAATCAGGGCAGGTCAATAAAGGGTCAGTGCTAGTGAGAGGATGAATCAATATTAACACATAAGTAGTGTGCACCAATGTACACCTAACCTGCACACAGTGTGAACAGTATGAGTAGCAGTCTACTGGTTAAAAAGCTACTTTGGATAGTCCAAAGTTGGAGCCACTTCATAAGCACGCTGCAGCTGCTGGTAGATAGTGCTGCCAGCTGACTCGTGTGTATGCTTCTCAGTCCTGCGCGTGCACCCGTGTGCCGACGCGCGCGTTTCGCGTAACAATGCTTTCTCAAGGCGAGTGAGAGGGCCCCAGCAGTCCGGTGAGAACCTTTATACCCCTCGCGTTTATGCAAATCTCGTCCCAATCACTCAGTACCGCCCCCTGTGCAACACGTCAGTGAATCTCTGACTGCACAGTGGATACAGTCATCGGGCAAGTATAACTCACAGATTGTGACAGACGGCGCCAATAGTATATGTTGCTGGCACTGGGGGCTTGCTTCAAGCCCCTTGTTAGTGTGAGTGAGTGATGATATAATGACATAACATAACGTGGTGTAGCGTAGTGTGCTAAAATATATACACATATACATATTTGGATAAATAAAATGATACAGTGAATGACAGTAATCCTAGGGCAATGTCCTTATCCAGAACTGTGAGGCAAAAGTATGGGAGAAAGCCTAACTCTCGCAAAGAGTGCTATGGAATTAATAATGGGATGTCAGATAAAGGGTGAGTACATGAACCCCTCATTCAGCCCTCTAGGTGACAGTCCCTAGGGTGTACTGGCATACCCCGCATTAACGTACGCAATGGGACCGGAGCATGTATGTAAAGTGAAAATGTACTTAAAGTGAAGCACTACCTTTTCCCCACTTATCGATGCATGTACTGTACTGCAAGCATCATATACGTGCATAACTGATGTAAATAACACATTTGTAACAGGCTCTATAGTCTCCCTGCTTGCGCACAGCTTCGGAACATTTAGAGAGCTTGTATTGCTGTTCAGGACCTGCTGACAGGCGCATGCGCGAGCTGCCATTTGCCTATTGAGCGATATGTACTTACTCGCGAGTGTACTTAAAGTGAGTGTCCTTAAACCGGGGTATGCCTGTATATCCACTGGCTACTTTCCTTAGGAGGTCCATGTCCCAGTTACCCTTCCAGATACCAGGTGAGTATTTATCAATGCCAATAAACTTGATGGAGTTAGTGTTTCCATTCTGGCAGATGTTAACTTGGGGTGTCATTTTTAAGTCTGATGGTGCCCATGTGCTCAAGAATCCCCAGTTTGAATTCCCTTCTGGTTTTCCCCACATATTTCTTGCCACATGCACAGACCCCCAAATAGATAACCCCTACACTCACGCAATTTATACATTTTCGTATGTTATTCGATTTTGTGTTGTCATGGTTGGAGAAAGTCTTGGTTATCTGGACATTTCTGCAGGCTTTGCACCTCTGGCACGTAAAGGTGCCAAGTGGTTTAGGTGTCAGCCAGTTGCTGACTTGGGGTTCTGTATAGTGGCTATGTACTAGGGAATCCCGTAGGTTTCTTGCCCTGCGGCTCACCATCGATGGATAACTGCATAGTGCACCTTGGGTACGATGTCAGTATGTGCCAGTGGCGTTGGTGTAACGCAACATGAAGTCCCTGCGTTCTTTAAGTACCTTAGTAACAAAAAGATTAGAAGAGAGAATATAGGACCCTTTCAGTGTGAGATGGACAGGGAAATATTGGAGATAAGGAAAAAGCAGAGGTATTAAATTCTTTGCCTCTGTGTTTACCAGGGAAGAGTCAATTGCAAAAATATTGCAACAGGAGGTAGCCACAACCTCTATATTAACAAACAATTGGTTAAATGAGTAAGGCGTTAGGCAGCTTGATCAAATAAAAGTAAATAAAGTAAATAAAAAAAGAGACCAGCACGACTGTCCTTTAAAATCCTTTTAGGACCCCCTGACTAAGTTTCTTGAACAAGCGAAAGGCATAGGGTTCGCTAGGTGGCGCTGTTTCCTAATACAGAGGAGACGCAAGTTTTTGGCAAGCAGCCATTTGTATGTATTGTCTTGTATTGTATATGTCTTTATTTATATAGCGCCATAAATATACATAGCGCTTCACAGTAGTAATACATGTTGTAATCATATAAATAACAAATAATATAAATAACAGGTCATGGGAATAAGTGCTTCAGACATAAAAGTAACATTAAGGAAGAGGAGTCCCTGCTCCGAGGAGCTTACAATATAATTGGTAGGTAGGGAGAACGTACAGAGACAGTAGGAGGGAATTCTGGTAAGTGCATCTGCAGGGGGCCAAGCTTATGTATCATGTGTCCATGATTATCCAGTGCTATTCATATGCTTCTTTAAGCAGATGTGTCTTAAGGTGGGTCTTAAAGGTGGATAAAGAGGGTGCTAGTCGGGTATTGAGGGGAAGGGCATTCCTGAGGTGCGGGGCAGTCAGTGAGAGAGGTTTAAGGCGGGAGAGGGCTTTAGATACAAAGGTGGTAGAAAGAAGACATCCTTGAGAAGAACGCAAGAGTCGGGATGGTGCATAACGAGAAATTAGGGCTGAGATGTAGGGAGGAGGCAGAGGAGTGTAAAGCTTTAAAGTGAGGAGGAGAATTGAGTGTGAGATGCGGGATTTGATCGGAAGCCAGGAGAGGGATTTCAGGAGGGGAGACGCGGAGACAGATTTAGGAAAGAGTAGAGTGATTCTGGCAGCAGCGTGATGCCAGATGCCAGATGCTAGACGCCGACGTGAGGAGCCCGGAATACCTGAGTTACCGGTGCGGAAGTGAATGTGGATGCCGGGAGTTCTGCTGTTGCCAGCAATTGCAGCACCTCACAGGCGTCATACTCCACGGGACGCTCCTTACGTATTGGCATAACGGCGGTGAATATGAGAACTCTTCCCTTAAGTTTCCTCTGACGCTGCACTCCATTTACTTGTGATGTTAGTGGACTTGTGGCACATAATATATTTTTGCACTTTTCTAAAGGAAGGTAGTGCTTGTCTCTTGTCTTTTTATTTAAGAAAAGAAGTCTGCCCCGAAGAGCTTACCATGTAATTGTCCAAACTGCATGTGATTTGGAAAGAATGAGCTTTGCAGCTATTTAAACATCGTGGTGGTACACATTGTTTTCTTAGCAATTAATCATTATTCTCAGTATCAATATCACTGAAATTTTGTAGTAATCTTTTCGGCTGTTTAAAGTATTCTCTTTTGTTGTTGTGCTGTAATATTCCTTCTGGCTGGCTTGATGGCGGAGCAGTCGGTGCCACTGCTACAAGCCCCACGGTTAGAGGCCCGGGGCCCTTCGCCACAACAATGAAACTGATTGCCGGGGTAGAGCACAGGGCCTCTGTAACTCTCTTACCACCTCCTGCGCGATCTCTTGCTGTCAGTATCCCTACTCATGGCGTCACAAAGTCAAATGGCTTCGCATTGCCATGACAACGGGGCGCTACGTCGTGGCGCTATGAGGAAGGACACTGACAGCAAGAAATCTCGCAGAACAAGGTATGAGGCCCCACACCACTGCCCTGCACCTATCCCCGCTATTTTCCTAGCCGGCCCTGGATACATGCCTTGGCTGTCTGTTACTGATCCCACTAAAGGGTCTGGTCTGGGTGAAAATGTTGTAGTTTAATCTTTCTGTAACGTACTCCTCTTTTTCTTTAAGAGTGCAGCACTGGCCTCGCTGAGAAAGTATGGTGTCGGTACCTGTGGGCCGAGAGGGTTTTATGGCACCTTTGGTAAGTACAGTTTTTTGATTTAGATCGCCTTTCAGGGGACTTGCGTTTGCAGAGTCCCCCATGTTCCTGTCCTTTAAACATTCTGCTTAAGTACAATCTTCAATTAGAAACACACAATTTATGTATAAGCATGTCAGTGATTTAGAGACGGTTCTTTCACCTTATTCCATTGCATTTTGTTTCCCTTTTTATGTTTTTTTTTATTTTTTTTAAGTTGATGTTGCTATTCGGCTATCTTGCACTGTATTAGACTGTGTTTTAGCGCACACACAGGTTTACCTTTTCTAATCTCTCCTAAGAAACCTTAGCTTTACCTGTTTTTTGGGGCAACATATGTAGATCTTACTTGAGTGCAAATCCATAGATTATACCTAAAACCTAGTGCAGTATTTAGTCCCCAAGGCCAGTTTTGTGAACCTCTGGCTTATTTTTAGATTGTGTCCACCTGAGTTAAAGCAGCAATACTACGCCCCACTTTTTCCTTTTCTTATTGTGTAAGTAAAGCATGTGACAATATATAATTCTCCAGTCTTACCTAAGCTGGTAATTGTTTAGTGCTCCTGTTATAAATCTGTAACAATTCTGATTGTGTGATTAACACAATGGCTGCTTCAGTCAGTGTAACTCAGCAGCTACAATGTATCCTTATATTACAAAGGTAACATTATCTATTGTTCCAGTTTACAAAGTGTTTCAAAGATCTTGCACTGCTGGGGAGGTAGGCTAAAACTGATGCTAAAACCGATGCT
The DNA here is from genome assembly GCF_040206685.1 of Ascaphus truei. NCBI lineage: Eukaryota > Metazoa > Chordata > Amphibia > Anura > Ascaphidae > Ascaphus > Ascaphus truei. Next base: position 197,233,108 of record NC_134483.1, on the reverse strand, counting down.
CTTTCTATGTATTTGCTATTGAAATCAAAGGATGCTTTAAAAATATCATTAAGAGTTGAGTAATAGTAAAATAAAAAAATGCAGTAACTATTGTCTAATACTACAAAACTGGTTTATTAAAAAAAACAAATCCCATATAAGATTTCACGTTTAGCTGCTTTAAAGACCCAAGATAAATGTTGTGGTCTGAGACTTTTTTTTTGTGTAGTGTTAGTGGGCACACGAGTGATCTATTGCGGTATAAAAAGGTTAGCAAGTTGGCTGCATTGTCAGAAGACCTGAATTACACGAGTTCGGAGTTTGCTGCGACAGCAGCACAGATAATCCTTTCCTTGTCCAGCACATTTATATTCTAGAATATTGTTAGGGCTAAATGTTCCAATGGTACCTACAACAAGAGAGACCTTCATAGTTCAGACACCAAGGGTTTGGGTGATACCTGTATGAATGTAAAAGTGAGGAAATATACTATAAATTCAATGATACGACATAACTTAGGTTGAACCAAAAAAATATGCTCAGTGTTTAATGTTACATTTTAACTGATGAGATGCTAATTTTATATTTATAGTTATACTAATCAAGAGGAGTGCAAGCAAAAATCCTAGTGACACATTTGTCAGTAATAGCAAATGGCAATCAGATTTCTGATGCACTTTCTATGTTTTTATTTTGTTTGGCATAACCTTGCACGCACTTCCCCCCCCCCCCCCCCCCCTAATGGTGTCTAGCCTTTTCTTAAATCTACGTTATCTGTCTCTGTATTCAATACAGGGAGAAAAGCAACGCAAGGTACAAACGGATTTGAACTAATCTAATTTATTTAAAGCCAAAAACACAACGTTTCGACACGCAGGTCTTTTTCAAGAGAGATCAAGTGGCCATGAAAAATCCTGCGGGTCGAAACGTTGTGTTTTTGGCTTTAAATAAATTAGATTGGTTCAAATCTGTTTGTGCCTTGCGTTGCTTTTCTCCCTGTATTCCTTGGATTTGCTGCAGACTATTGTTCAAACGCAGGAGCACCGGTAACTATCATTA